>NW_009724867.1:0-54215 GCF_000703405.1 Apaloderma vittatum | reverse complement strand
AGATCTGGTGGTAGTTCGCCTTTTTCCCAGCGACGCACAATGAGCTTGTGAAATTTAGCGTGGAGTGCTTGGCTTCCATGCTTCCAGACTTCAGGTGGGATTCCATCAATCCCAGCAGCCTTGCCAGTTTTCACCTGCTGTATGGCTTTGAGAGTCTCTCCCGTAGTAGGGGCTATATCCAATTCGTTTTTCACCGGTTGTTGTGTAATGTGTCGAATTGCTGAGCCTTGAACTACACGGTTGACATTGGCTTTACTTCCTGCGAAAATGCATCAGTGAGTTATATCCATGAGAATTCAGCAAAAGTTGGTGAATGGGTCTGCTGCTGAAGGGAGAATAATTTACCATTCAGTCTCTGACTGCACAGCTGTGTTATTTTATGGGGTGTCACTAGTAGTAGAAAGTAGTGGCAAACTTTAATTTTTGTTATTTAAATCTCTCCCCAGATATTCCAAACTTCCTCTGAGCTCCAAATTGAGACAGACAAGATCAGGAACATTTTGCTTCATCTGCTTTTACGGTATCTTAAGAAAGAAAATGCACAAAGAGATTATTTGCTCTTTGAAAATTTGTACACTCTAGAAAACTGGCCACTGAAACTGCTCTGAGCACTGTCTTTTTAATGGGATCAAGCAAGTTTCATGAAATTTGGACAGTTTAATACCAACATATTGCTGACATTTAGTTTCAAATTACTTAATTATCAAACAGAGCATTCTGTTTTGTTGCAGGACCACTAATGTCATGTTCAAGAGCTTTCTGAGCTGCTCTGAAGTTCTAGCACACTATGAGGGAAAAAAACTAAAAATCTTTCTGACAATATGCTGGTCCTATTCCCATTTTCAGCCAAATTCTGTAAATGGATAGTCCTCATGGGTGCATGAACAGGCAATGCAATATTTAAGATAGGAACATAATTTAACCTTTGCAAAGGGCAAATGCTAATTCTGTTTTGTAATCTGCTGCTTGCCTAATCCAGCATCCATATCCTTTGATCCTACTTACACTAAATTCTTCAAAATCTTAGGAACATGTCCACTGGAAAAACTTCCACTGATTTCTGTAGGCTTCATTAAGGCTTAAATCTGCATATTTAGCTGCAAGGAGTCAGTATGAAAAAACTATAACAACTGTAGTGCAGATCCATTTTCAAATACCTGTCTCTGAAACAGCTCAAATTACCTTTTGAGTTATTCTGAGCTGACAAAAATTTCTCTAATTTGGAAAAGTGTATGACATTTATAAAGGAACTAAAATGAATAGTCTGCTACTAGGCTGTACTGTGTTATTTTTAGTATACTACTTTTAAATATAACATTTTAAAAAATGATAACATAGCAAAAGCAAATTTTCATAGGTCTGAAATACTGAGCAGTTTTTTGGGCAAGCTGTAAATTTTCCCTGCTCCTGCCTGCACCTACTCAGAGGACACTGAAAAAAATTTGGTGCAAGCCAGAGAGTTCCTAAGTGTCCTTAATCCAATACCTTGGCACAAGTGATTGATACCACGCTTGAAATAAGAGGTTAAAGACTCTTTGCTTAATAATGAAACCTATCTAGATGAGATGAAAGACTAATGCAATTCATTCTGCCGACTCTCTTTATTTGGAAGAGTACCTAATTATTTTTGAAGTGCCCAAGTAAAAGAGCAGATGCTTCAGTTTGCTGTGAATGAGGTCTTCAAGTTGCTGTGGTCTGTAAACTTTCCCAAAATTTTCCTTGCTTTACCTGATAGGAACAACTTCTGCAGGCTATGAAGTGGGATGTTTACAAAAAGCTTGAAGGTGGTTCAGTGAGTGAGGTGACATGGCAGAAAGAACAGGTGATTCCACTTGTGTCACTGGGATCAGAAAGTTCAGATCTACTGAGGCCATCTTCATTTAGTTCTCTGAATGAGAAACTCCTTTTTTTATACACTTGTCCAGCTCAATGTATTCATTTTTTAAAAATCCTTTCTTATCCTCTCTTCCTAGCCCTTGCATCCTTGCATTAGGAAGACGTTCTTCACCATGAGGGTGGTGAGACATTGGAACAGGTTGCCCAGAGAGGTGGTGGAAGCCCCATCCCTGGAAGTTTTTAAGGCCAGGCTGGATGCAGCTCTGAGCAGCCTGATCTAGTGGGGAATGTCACTGCCCATGGTGGGGGGTTGGAACTAGATGATCTTTAAGGTCCCTTCCAACCCTGACAATTCTATGGTTCTATGATACTGGAGCTTCTAATATTTTCACTAAATCTGCAGGTTAGATTCAGAGACGCAACTAAGTGGTGCATACTTTTCTTAGACAAGCTCAATTCCAGTGAAACTTGCTGTGAGATTCATGATGAGATTAAAATATGCAGAGTCTCTTCAGTCATGAATCTGTACAACCCAGAGCTGAAGCAAAACAATCAACAACCTGTTTCAGTCTGAGGTTGATGAGTTCACACAGATGGACTTTTCCTTGATCGCCAGTTTCTAGTTCACTTGAATTTCTCTTACCTTCCTTCACTGAATGCATGGATACAACTTCATTTTCATGTTCACACCATCTCTATCAACTCTGTCCTTAGCAGTAAGCCATTACATTTTCTTTCTCTCCACACGTGTTGTTTAGGCAACAGAATAAGAAATGTTTTAAAATGCAATCAACCTAAGTCCTTTAGAAATCTAAGTTCTTTAGAAATCTAGACATTTTTATACAAATTAACTGAGGTTAAGAGATACTAATAAATCTATTTAAAACCACTGTCTCTAGGGGACTGACCAAATGTAATTCTCTTTGGGCATGTTAAATGAAAAATCACTTTCAAGGAAAATAATTGTCAGTGAGGCCGGTTTGTGATTTTTTTCTATTCAAAATACATGTGTAGATAGATTATCTATCTGAAGAACTTTGTTGACAGATGCACAAAGTGATAGAGCCATCCAGTCTGAATTGCTAACAGATTAATTCTAGGCATCATGTGAAATATGACTAAGAGTCACTGTTTCCCCAGCAACACTCTTGCAGAGACTGACACTAAATCTTCATGGAGAGAAACGGACATTAATCTTATAGAAACTTCTGTGCATGCAGTTTTGCCAAAGGCCTGGGGTGTGCTTTGGAAAGTCTAAGGTCATTATAAACAATAACAAGTTAAAGCAAAATTGTGTGCTAAAAATAGCATGTGTCACTGGAAGCATCTTTTAAAGGCACTGGTGTGTATTGCTGGAATAAGGTACATATGTCCTGAAAATATTTAAAAACAAGAATGAGCTGATTAGAGCCGACGCTTTAAATATCCCTTCCAGGGAATCACATTCCCTGAGGTGCTCTGAAAGGGCTCGTAATTCTCTGACTTGTTTCAGTTTTTTAACCAGTGGTTGCCTGACGTATACATGAAATGCACCAGGTGCAGACACTTCAGCCCTTTCTTTCCCCCCAGGAGGACTGCCTAGCTCAACTCCCAGAGCAGAGAGCCAGATTTCCTTTCACAGAGGTGCCTGAAACCACTTTGAATGCTATTTAGTCACAGGGTCCTTGATCATTTTTCAGCTGGACAGTAACATTACCTCGGGGAAATCCTCCCCTTCCATTCAGAAACTGTCTCTCTTCCAGTTGGCAATTACGTATCCTGTTCTCCCACCCTGCAGAACATCACCACATCCTGGGATAATGGCAGCAAGACCATTTACATGGGAAAGCTATACTGGGAAAGCAAGATGTGTATTTTTAGCTATTTCAAATGAGATTTATCAGTAGGAGACAGAGGAAAGCGTTAAAACTATGTGACCTGTCAGGTCTCTGTGGACCAACTGTTTGGGAACCACTGAGATGGCAAGATACGCTGTACTGTGAGCACGTGTAACTCTATTTTTGTTTTGCTTTAAATCCCTAGACTATTAATTCTTAAAAAAAAAAAAATTAAAAAAGGAAAACAAACCAAACCTTTCCAGTAATAGCAAATTGTTATTTTTATTATTTTTATTATTTTTTATTATTTATCTTGTTATTATTTTTATTATTATTATTTGGCAGAGGGGTATTTTTGCCACTAATTTGTAAACAGTTTTTGTTGTTTTTTCAAGGTGCCCTTGAGATTACTCTGTGATTGGCAGGAATACCAAAATGTGCTAGCATCAGAAAGAAAGGAGCACTCTAGTAGCTGTTTCATGCCAGCACATATCAGGCAAGTGTTTTTTCCCCATTTGCAGTTTTGGTGAACATTTTGCAGGTGGGTGACTTCATGTATCTTTTAGTTTGTGTATGCCTATAATATGGATCATGCTGACTGAATTTGGAAACAACAAATATTTTGAGAACCTTAGCTGAAAAGAAAGGATTTTCTTTTCCCCCACTGAGCTGAAAACACAAACTTGACAGGGAGTAAACTGTCAAGCTTGGCCATATCACTCAGTCACTATTGAAACAGAAATACCCTTTTGCAGAGTTCATCCAACAGTGTCAGTGAGAAGAGATCATCCTAGTGCAGACAATACAGAAAAGACAGGATGAAAACAACATTTCCTAGCCCTTCTAACATTTCAGTCATGACTTTTTTATGTGTTCCAACGATTAATGAGAATGACTTATTTCCTTCAATATGTAGTTGAAATATTTTGAATAAAATTCCATATTTGGTAAGAATAGCATTAATTCTGAACAAAAGTGAGCCTAGTAAAAGTAGCAGACTAGCTCCCATTATCTTAATTTCCCTTGAGTTAAAGCAGCCTGGTGAGCAGGTGAAGAGAGGCGATTCTGCCCCTCTGCTCTGGTGAGACCCCACCTGGAGTACTCTGGGGCCCCCAGCACAAGAAGGACATGAACCTGTTGGAGCAGGTCCAGAGGAGGGCAACAAAGATAATCAGAGGGCAGGAACACTTTTGCTATAAGGACAGGCTGAGAGAGTTGGAGTTGTTGAGCCTGGAGAAGAGAAGGCTCCAGGGAGACTTTATAGCAGATTTCCAGGGGGGACTTACAGGAAAGCTGAGGAGAGACTGCTTACAAGAGTGTGTAGTGACAGAATGGGGGGACAATGGTTTTAAGCTAGACCATGGTATGTTTAGGTTAGATATTAGGAAGAAATTCTTTATTATGAGTGGCGAGACACTGCAACATGTTGCCCAGAGACGTGGTGGAGGCTCCATTCCTGGAAATTATTCGAGGTTAGGCTTGGTGTGGCTCTGAGCAAGCTGATCTAGTTAAAGATGTGCCTGCTCACTGCAGGGGCTTGGACCAGATGACGTTTAAAGGTCCCTTCCAACTCAATGCATTCCATAATTCCATGAATGTAAATATCTTATGAAGAAATCTTATGAGGTTCAACAAGGGCAAGTGTAGAGTTTTGCACCTGGGAAAGAATAACCCCATGTGCCAGTATAGGTTGAGAACTGACCTGCTGGAGAGCAGCCAGGGGAAAGAGACCTGGGGGTTCTGGTGGACAGCAGGATGCCCATGAGCCAGCAATGTGCCCTCGTGGCCAAGAAGGCCAATGGCATCCTGGGGTGTATTAGAAGGGGAGTAGCTAGTAGGTCGAGAGAGGTCCCCCTGCCCCTCTACTCTGCCCTGGTGAGGCCACATCTGGAATATTGTGTCCAGTTCTCGGACCCCCGAATATTGTGTCCAGTTCTGGGCCCCTCAGCTCAAGAGAGACAGGGAACTGCTTGAGAGAGTCCAGTGCAGAGACACAGAGATGCTGAAGGGAGTGGAACATCTCCCTTGTGAGGAAAGGCTGAAGGAGCTGGGTCTCTTTAGCTTGGAGAAGAGGAGGCTGAGGGGTGACCTCGTTAGTGTTTATAAATATGTCAAGGGGAAGTGTCAGGAGGGCAGAGTCAGGCTCTTCTCAGCGACGTCCAATGACAGGACAAGGGGCAATGGGTACAAGCTGGAATATAGGAAGTTTCACAAAAATGTTAGAAAAGAATTTTTCCCTGTGAGGGTGACAGAGCCCTGGCACAGGCTGCCCAGGGAGGTTGTGGAGTCTCCTTCTCTGGAGACTTTCAAAACCCACCTGGATGTGTTCCTGTGTGACCTACTGTAGGTGATCCTGCTCTGGCAGGGGGGCTGGACTAGATGATCTTTTGAGGTCCCTTCCAACCCTTGACATTCTGTGATTCTGTGATCTTATGCGGACCCATTATATACTTCATTAAATTTAAATTTTGTAAGTTTCATGAATGTCTATTTAATTCATCAAGTATCCTAAGAATCTGCAAAAATTCCACTTAATATCTGAATCTCAGGCTGAACAAGAATGATATCCAAAATACAAAGTCAATCTCCAATCCTACAGTCAGTTCTTCACAAGAAAAAACGTATTTTTCAATAGACTCACTGAAGAGAACTCTACCCAAATATAGAGATTCATCTATGTACATTTTAACTCAAGAGTAGGGCCATGAGGAAAATTAGTTACCTTATTCACATTATTAGTAAAAGCAATTACAACTGAATTTACAGGATCATAATGGAGAGGAGAATGAACTCTACTGCTACTGCTGGAAATAAATCAAGCAAGTAAAGTGTGAAACACTTTTCCCATAACCTTTTGGAGTCTGCTGCCAGTATCCCCAGTTCTTACAAGGTCGCCAGCCTGCTGGAGAAATGAGACATCTGTGGTGGGAGTCACCACAATGACAGCACTGAAAGAAAATTTTCGGTGTGCAGGGAGATGAGAAATCTACACAGAAAGCCTTGGGGTTCTATAGAATCTGGCAGGAAGTTTCTCTGTTTGTGCAGCTTCAATTATAAATTCATAGCACTGGCACTGCGTTTACTTTGGCTTGCAAGCAAATATTTTGTCTCCTTCGCGTTCCTAACAGCCTCTGCATAGTCCAGATGACACAAAGGACAGATTGCTGTGATCACCTCCCTTATCTGGCACAGTAGCAAATGATATGTAACATAGTTCATAAGAAACTCCTGTGTCTTTTGGCGGGATTTTTTGGCCTAATGCATCAGAAAGAGGCAAAGTCATGTTTTCAACTTCTGCTTATTGTTCCCCACTTCTCATCTTCTTGTCATTTTTTTTTAAAGAAATACATTCAAAATAATGGCATGCACTTAACTGGACATAATATAAAGTGAGACATGGCAGAAGTGTGTTTTATTGAGTAAAAGGAATAGGAAAACTAGTTTGTTTGATTTCAAACTTCCAGTATTTCAAGCTTAATTGGTAAAAAGGTTATTTCTTGCAAGTGATACCATTGGAGCCAACCTTAATTGGTGTCCTTTAACTACCATTGGCTTCTGAAGGAGCTGAAGAGGAACTGATACCATGCTTCATGTAAAAAGTTTTATACTCTTCCTATTTTGAAGGGCTTTGTCCCTGATGAGCTCATTAAGTTTTACAGAACTGTTTTACTCATAGATATAGATGGAACCACTGTGCAAATATTGGATTTGAATTAATCCTCAGGGTCTGCCTACAATCCTGAGTCACCTACGGACAAGCCAAGGTGCAGTAACGTATGAGATCACACAACAACCTCAGTGCATCTAAACTTAGATCTTCATACTACACACCTCCAGATAAAATCAGGTATATACGTAATATTGGATGATACTTCAAAAGACATGAAAGCATATATGCATTTTTCACAAAAATCCCAATTTTACTGGACCTGCTAGGCCAGCCAGTCTTCCCCAGAGCAATCCTATGCCCACACAGCAAAAATGGGCTGAAATGTGAAGTAGTCTCAGACAGACTGGTCCTTCAGCCCTGCCCCTGGTCCAGCCCACAGCCTGCTCCCTAGCTGCTCCACGGACTGGGATCTGGGATACAGGGGTGAGAGTGCAGATGGGGCCGGGAGACTGAAGATGGAGCACTCCTGCTTCAGGTTCTTGATTTTGAGATCACAGCTTTGAAAATACTGAGCTATGACCTTGGAATATATCAGTATGAATTTTTATGACAATTTTTAATAATATAGCTGAATCTTTCCTGAAGAGGAACTGATACCACGCTTCAGGTAAAAAGTTTTATACTTTGCCTGTTTTGAAGTGCTTTGTCCCTGATGATGTCATTATTATACTGCTTTATTATCAACTCCAGAAAACTCATATGTGATCAAAACTAAGTCTTGTGCCTCATCTCTTACTGTTTATATTTTACTTTTAACCTCTTGAATAATTTTATCATATTTCTCAGTTTAATTTATATGATCTTCTACATATGAATTGTTTTTTTCTTAGTGGCATTGAAGGAAATTTACTTCCATAAAAGCCATGCAGTTTATCAGAATGAAGTAAAGTGAAGGACATCTTTTCTTGAGAAACTGTGCCTTATATCAAATGCAATTGCTTTTTCAGTACCAAAAATACCACACAAACCATTGTAACATATTTTGCAGATACGTTGCTTCTATCTACCTTCAATGGCTCTGACTTAGCACATGACACAAACAGAAACAGGCGGATCAGGACAATCCTGGAGTCAAACCTGGAGTGCCTTTGAGAAGGCTGACGGGACACTGACCGTGATGAGTATGGGAAATGCTCCTCTGCGAAGTGCAGAGGCTGTACTAATTTGCGGGGGCCAGCCTACAAGTAGAAGAATGAACAGACACACAGTGTGGAGTTAGCGGGTTAGAGCATGTTGACCTCAGACATCAGTGAGGACAACCTGTGCAGGTCCCCGTGCCCCAGCGTAGTCTGTGTTGACTGCCCTACTCTACCCACAGTATGACGTTTAGTACCCTATCCAGGTAAACTCAGCCTAAGTCAGAGATCTTGGGCTTCCCAGCTGGTCTCTTGAATCCTAGAGCTCATTAAGAAACAAGAATTATTCCTAGACGGTTCAGGCAGAACTTAACTCATGCTTTCAAATACGCATGAGGCAGTAGCAGTTGTAGAGTCAGCTTACCCATTATGTATATTATTAGGGTGGGGTTTTTTTGCAAATAATTGTGAGCTCAGATCTCCACATGTTATAAATTACTTAATTTTCTTATGGTTATGTCAGTTTACAAGGCTGCAAATCCAGTCTGATGACATAATTGGAAATCTGGGATAAAATGCTCATCTTCAAGAGTCACAGACTCTTCACACGGATGTTTCCATAGCAACATGACCATCCTGATAAAACCATGGTGAATGGCAGCTTTACATGATTTATTTTCTCTTCAGTAATTTTTTTTAAATGCAAGAATATGGATGGGGGCAGTATAGAAATACCACTAATTGACCCACAAGTGCAAGGAAGGATTTGGCAGAGAAAACATTAACCATCTAAGGGGGATATATAAACATGTTATGAATGAGAAGTGGGAATACAGTCTCCCTCTAATATATGTGTATTTTAGATTAAAAAACCTTGGCAGTATTTATGTAGACATATTAAAGTCTCCACCAAAACCATTATACATTCTTTACAAGTATTAATTTTCTCACTAATTAGAATAGCATATTAAAGTGCTAAATCAACTGCCTCTGCCTCATCTGTCATAAGCAGACCCAATCTCCTGACATAATCAACCCAAATCAGTGAACATCCCTGCATAATCCTGTTCCCCAGTGTCCATTTCCAAGATGCCCAAGCCCCTGAGCAGTGGGACTAATTACGCCTAGTTTCCTAAAGCTTTGTGTCTCAGGTGTCTAAACCAGCACAATTTCTAACTCAAGCATTTTTGACATTTACAGCAGTCATGATAGCTCTCCTGTATGAATTTTCTTCCATTTAATGCGAGTTGAGCTTGTTCATCTCTCAGTGCAGGAAATGGCAGGGTCCATCTTCCACACCTTTTTGTTAACTTTTAGAAGATTAACATCCCTAATATCACTATCCTATCAAATTTCAACCCATCAAACATGGCAGAAACTGATGGGCTAAGAAGTTACTAAGTATGAGTGAGCAGGTAGGTACATTGGCTGTGAAAACATATCCTTCTTTATGAAAGAAGATTTTCAATATATCTGAAAAATAAGAATCTGGAACTTTTATAGGCTGATGGTGTCATCTGTAAGGTCCTTCACCAGTCCTATGCTTCCCTCTCCCAAATCTGATGTGCACAGCAGGGCCGCAGGGATGGTGAGATGACGGCCACTAGCTCAGAAACCACTGAGAGTTGGAGGTGCTGTGCAGGCAAGAAGAAACCACCTCTGAAGAGGAGAACTAATTGCCACGGTCAGGACCTACCTAATCCTATACTCAGGTTTGCCAGAAGAAATTATTTCTCTAACTGCAGGAAAAAAATGTTGCCTTGTTTGGATCTTTTCCAGGTAGGGACTTTACCCAACCACAAATGATCTAGGAGGCACGTATTGTAACAGCTATGCCAATAGAAAATAATGTGGATATATGAGGCATTATCAACAATCACGTGTTGCTACAGATAAGATTGGGATACATAAATTTACCAAATTTGAAGGTATTTCATGCAGACTCATGTAGTCTCTTCAGTTTTATCTACTGGTGGAAATTCATCTGGGTGTTTATTGAAGCCCCAGCTGCACATTTCAGATTAGCTATCCATACTTCCTCAGAAGAAAATCCAATTCCTACTCTCAGAAACCCTTGCCTGCTCTTCCCCTGACACAAGGCTCCACTTTGCTCAGCAGAGTAGCTGTGTGCTGTGGGGAGCTCCCAGTCTGGCCCTCTGGGTGCTGCAGGGCAACGGGGGACTCATGCACCCCTAGACATGCCCTGCAGTGGGCAATGGGGTGCAAACCAAACCTGCCAGCACAGGGGTCGTCACACTTCAGCAACGTTTCCCCTGAGGTCCTCTCAGCTACCGGAATGAACAGGGAAGCAGCAAAGCCCTGGGCACAGGGGAAGTGCAGCCTCCTCACAGCTCAGGCTTTCAAAAACGACCCAGTTCCTGGATTTGATGCAAGTAAACAACAGCCTCTTTGCTAGCCCGTCCTCACTGGGACAGACCGATTATTTTTTTTCTCTGAGCTCATGGCTTATGTTTTTTAACTCTAAGAGCACCAGAAGCGGGAAGTGAACGTGGTGCTGGACAGTGCCCTGACTTCTTCTTGGCCATGTGCTCTCAGCACCACAGCTGGACCCAATGCTGGGAGATGGCTTAGTGCACCCTTCACATCTCTGTGAAGCTGAAATCCTGCACAGACTTATTGTCAAAACCTGAATGCTACTCAATTGTTTGATGACTTTACTTTTTGCCATCATTTGCAAAAAAACCCAAACATGCAGATTTGGGACCAAATTGAAAATTGGATGCATAGGTTGCAACACTCCATTAACCCACAGGGACACTGGGTTTGAGCAGAGATGCCTAACCTCCCACAGGTGTTTCTGCAGGGATGATATCCTTTCCAAACCCTCCAAGATCTGCCCAAGTGGACAAATTGGAGATGTCTTTCAGACCTGCCCTGGAGCAATCTGAAATTGGGCGGGTGGTGGCGTCACAGGCTGCCCTCAAAATCAGGGCACGCTGTAAATCCAGGCTAGTATCTCTTGCCCATGGCAGAAATGTATGTCCTAGATCCCGAATCTGAAGCCCTGCTAAGACTTTGCTGTTTAGTCCAACTATCCCACACTATGGTTTTTGGTTGAGCTATTTGAAGTAATCTGAGCCAAAGAAGAGAATTTCTCTAAAGTGTAAAAAGAAAGCAAGCCTAACATTTAAGGGTGCCTCCATGGCTGAAGAATTGTTTTGGGTTTAAAACTGAAATTTAAGAGACTATGAAACTGATAGTATGGTGTACTGTCTTACGCATTTTTTGAGAGAAATAACCATATTTATTTAGAAATGCCATTCATTGACCATGTTAATTGTTTTGGGTTGTTTCTAAGTATAACCTCACAACAAATTTTATCATGTATATTTTTAGTGCTTATGGCTGGCAGCTGGATGACAGAATAGACAATATTATTGTGGATTATAGGATCAATAATCCATTGTGCTAAGAAGGGTTTATCTAAGAGACCGTAATAGCTTAAGCTGCAATAAATAACATGCATGAGAGGACAGAAATAGCAGACATTCACTAAATAAAAACAACAATATTTTCCTATACCAGAAAGGGAAATAGTACATGCAATATTAAAATCAAAATGTGTTTATTAAAGAAGTAATGTATACAATTGCTTTGTAAGAGGTTTAAGTACATATTTGCATGAATCAAAATACGTTTTTGAGGCCTGAAAGATCAGAACAAAAGGATCTTTTCTTGTCTCTGCCCATTTTATCAGCTTCCATGATAAAAAAGAATTTTTCCTTTTTCCCTGTTTGAAGCTCAAATCACAGTCCCCGAGGGAGTTTGTGAGGCAGTGGAGGAGGTGAAAATAACTTCTACATTTGAATACTATGAAAGCCAAGACATCACAAAGGTATATTGGGGCTGGTATTTCATTCAGGGTTGTTTTTTTTTTGCCCCATATTCCTTTTTACGTGCAGTAGTGCTTTTCCTCTTTTGCAGAGGGAGCATCAGTCTAAACACTGAACATCCTGGCTTTCATGGTTTATAAAAATAAATAAATGTGATCAAAACATTTTTTTTTTTTTGCCTTGAAGATATAGCAGTACCTTTAATTTCCTTAATTACACTCATCACTCTAGAAAGGTCATCCTCTAATTCTGGTTACTATTCTTGGAGCAGAAGGAATATTTCTGAATTTTTTTCACCTGCTTTCACAAGCCAGCTAGGTTTCCTTCTTTCTTTTACAGGAACAGCTACAGTCTCCAGAGATTTGACCGGCATGTGACCAGTCAGTCAACAGGAAATTACTTACAGTTTGATTTTTAATTACCTGTGATAACACAAAATTTGTAATTGAAGGACAAACCTCTCCCTCACTGATTTGGATCATTTAACATTATGTTGCCACATACTTCTTGTTTACAAACAAACCAACCAAAACAGGTTAAACTTCTCTAGTTTTCTTTTTTTTCTTTTCCCATTCTGCATGTTTAGGAAACCCTGAGCACAACATGAAACAAAATGCAATTTGCAGATGAGCTCTCTATATCTCAGGGACCACCAGTGACCCACTGGCTGGGAAACCACCATCCACACTGTCCTTGGGACACAAAGAGCTGCAGGCTTCAAGGTGCTAACCGTCCTAGCCTTAATCAAGCAACACATTTAAGCATGTGCTTACCATTAAACACCTGAGTTGTCCTGCGGGCTTCAGCTGGATTACCTGTGTTGGAGTGCTCGGCTGGATGACAGCCAGAGCACTCAGTGCCCTGCTTTGGCTTCAAGGAGGAAGAGTATAGAGAAAATTCATCTGCTTGATGGTGCCTAACAAATGCCAGGGACGCTACAGCTCTTTTTCTTAGTTGCAGGCCTAATTTATTGCCTCCTGCAGTCAATGGAAGGATATCTCTGGCCTTAATGTGATTACGCAAGGCTACACATGATTAGTTAGTTAAACTTGTGACTTTTCTGGATTTTCCAGTGAAATGACACTGCTAGCTGAGATAAATTTGAACTGTTCCGCCATTTCACTAGTTTATCGCATCCCCTACTTTCCAATGGATAATGGATGGTACCACCAGATGATCCCTTTGTAGGCTTAACAAAGGTGACATTATAGCAAAAGCCACTTGTCAACGTAATTTCTTGTTTAGGTTTCCTCAGTTCCTCTGAAACAATACATCCAGCAGTGTATTTGTAATATTCTTTGAGAGTGATGTTATGAGTAGTTTATAGTTCAAGAGGATACTTCTTGCGTCCGGCTCTTCTTCTCAAGATGTGACCATCAATGCAATTCACCCCACATTGATTATGTCATTGTTTCAGTCAGCTGATAATGTGGGTTGGAAACTCACAATTCTTCCCGCTCAAACAGCTCTGAGTTGGCTGATAGATTTGGTGATGGGAATATCTTCAGGAGTTGTTCTGGTGTGGTTGCATGTTGCCTTCCACTTGTCTTTTGCCTGGGGGATTGAATTATAACCTTTCTTTTTCCACACCAAAGAGAAGGGGTCAGTCACCTTTCTGTGGTTTTAAAGCAAAGGTGGGAATTTCTCCCCAGGTGCTCCTATCTGCAGGCCCGCAGAAGATTCTTGCTGGCCTCCATTAGCTGCTGCTGGCTCCCAGATGGGTTGGCAGCCCATATGGCGACCTTCATCACTCCATAAAAATAAGCTTTGCTCCCCTGGCCTCTCCCATGCAAAATGCATATGCCTGGTGTTTGCTACTGGCAGTAGTGCAGGCATCGCAAAGAACAATGTCCTCATCAAAGGCTCTGCTGCTGGCTGAGCCAAGGAAGCCCCTCTGCTTGTGAAATTCTGCATCATGGGAGGGAGCTTCATGGCCTTGCTCAGCCTCCCCTGGCGGGGTCTTCACTCCTGGGAGGAGGAGACTGGTGAGGAGGCTGCAGCCTTGCCTCACTCAGGAAATCCCTGCAATCCCTAACTTTTTTGGGAGCAAAAATGGCTCTACTCCAGCAAACTGCTTAGGGTTTCTTGTTCACCAGACAGCCTTGCTCCTGCCTGCTGATGCCTGGAGGTGTGCAGCCTTGTTAGCTCAACAACCTCTTGCCCTGTGTCCCTGTGCCCATGGCTCTATCCTGAAGGAGGGTCCACTGATGGAGCACTCATGGCAGCTCCTCCAGCTTGTGCTTGGACAGACTCCCAGTGACAGCACTTCTGATGTTAGGCATTGATCCCATAAAATTCATCCTAGAAATGCAGGGTGAGGTTAGATGCTTTAGCACATGAGTATAATTCCCAGCACAAAGAGGGAGCTCACAAATACAAATACAAAATAGCTGTGCAAATACTCTTTTCCCCAGAGTAGTCACTGGGCTTCATGCTTGTTTGAGCTCTTACTATTGCTTCTCTCTTTCCTTTTGGCAACCTGAGAAATAAAACTCTGAGGTCTGTCCCCTAAACTATGTTCAACCTAATGGAATGCTTGTTTAGTTACAATTAATTGTAAGAGGTCAGGATTTCAACTCATGCTGATTTTCCTGGAAAAATAAAGAAAAATTTAATTCAAGGAACCTGACATGAGTGGTTTTGGTACTTCACTCTTTTTCTCTTTGTGTGTTTGCTTTGGTAGCAACACTATTTTCTGAATTCAGGTTAAATCACTCACAGCAATTTTAGTCTCCTGAAAGGTATTTCTGGCAAACATAATGGTTTCTCAAATGTCTTTACCTGCCTCTGTTCACTTCAGAAGACAATGCCCCTAATTTGTTATATGAATGCAAAAGAACGGCCAGACCAGGTCAGAACAACAGTGTAGGTGACCCTGTGCTCCATCTCTGTCTCTGGTACAGTGAAGCCTGTACCTTAGCCCGGCACGAGGAGTTCCCTAATGTTCCCAGAAACGCTTTTGAAAGGGAGTAGGAAGTGCGGGTCATTCTCAGGTGATCCTTCCCTTCTCCTGCCTGGCTGCCAGTGCCTCTGGGACTTGCCGCACTGAGGCAGGCTGCAAGGTTTAATAGCCATCCCTGCTGCAGCCCTCATATAACCCTTCTCGGACCCAGTTAGGCTTTGGCCTTGGCAGCATCCTGTAACAGTAAGTTCCACAGTTTGGTTTCAACTGTGTGAAAGAGGACTTCCTCTATTTGTTTTAAGCTGGCTGCTGGCTAATTTCAAAGGGTGCCCTTAACTCAGTGCTGAGGCAGGGGGAGGCAGCTATTCCCCACCCACCTTCTCCAGACCTTTCAGGATTTATACACCTCAATCATCCCTCTCTTGATTCTTCTTGCCGGTCTCTTCTCCCAAGTAACAAGTGATAGGATAAGAGGGAATAGCCTCATGTTGCTCCAGGGAAGTTTTAGATGGGACATTGGGAAAAACCTCTTCACTGAAAGGGTTGTCAAACATTGGAACTGGCTGCCCAGGAAAGTGGCTGAATCACCATCCCCGGAGGTACTTAAAAGATATGTAGGTGTGGTGCTTAGGGACATGGTTTAGTCGTGGACTTGGCTGTGCTAGGCTAACGGTTGGACTCAGTGATCTTAAAGGTCTTTTCCAACCTAAACAGTTCTGTGATTCTATGATTACTTTCCAGCCTCAGCAATTCCAACTTGTTTAATTTTTTCTAGTACCATTGCCTTCCCATTCACCTAATCACACATCTTAGTCTCTGCATCTTTTCTAGTTCTCCTGTGCTTAGCTGTGTCCTGCTATAAGGGAGGGAAAAATCTAGTTTTACTTTTTGCAATATCCTTCCACCCTGTCCCCATCTCTCAGGGAGTAATCCACAGGACACACACCTAAGAGCTTTCCCAGGGACAGTGCAGGGCTGTTGGATGGAGCAATGGGTCTTCCAGGGCAACCAAGCCCTGCTCCTTAAATAGTGTGGTGTTCAAGGTCCTCTCCTAGCTAAATCTGTGGGAGATTTTATCTCTTCCTTTCCCAATGGCTTCTCAATGGGAGACTCTCAGTCCCCAAAGTTTCCTCCCACCAGAAAGTCTCCCAAGCCAAGGGTGACATGTGAGGGGTGCTGGGAGCTGCTTGGCAGATCTCTGGTGACCTGGCTGCAGCCCAGCACATGGGCTGGGCAACCATTTTCGTTAAAAGTGAAGAATCTGTGTGTGACTCCAAGCAATTTCCCTAACGAGCTGGGTCTTTACAGGCAGACTTCATCAACCACAAAAATCCTATCTGCTGGCCATGGGGGTACACAACCATCTCCGACACGCAGAGGAACTCAAAACTGAGGGACGAAGTGCAGCAGCCCCAAATGACAAGCCTAGGGTCATTTTCACTCATTTGGCAATATGAGACCTCCTTCCCCTCTCACGTGGACTGGATTAGCTCCATGGATTTCAATTAAACCATCCTTCCTGGGGCTGGCAGAGGGTCCATGGGATGAAGCAGGCCTTTTGTCCACAGTGGGCCAGCAGCCAGCTATTGAGAGGAGCTCAGGACCTGGTCAAAAGGACAGCAGTGACATTTACCACAGTGGAAAAACTGGCTGCTGGCAGTCCCACTTCCTCCACTGAAGGGACAGGATGGCTAGGCAGGCAGCTTTTGCAGAGGAGATGTGGCCGGAGGAGAACAAATCACTTGTTTCTCCTCAACTTTCCATTTCCCTCATCTGAATAATGATCTTCCCAGAAGGGGTATTGCTTTCTTTGGGATCTTATTGCCAAATATCTATCTTAAATGTCATACACACAGAGTAAAACGCGTATAAACAGAGCACTAGCCACGAAGGGGTGCTGAGGATCAGAAGCTGATACCGAGTTGACCCTCCCAGGGTGTCATGCAAGTGCTGGAGTTGAGCGGAGTCATCTTCTTCTGCATAGATATCTGAATGAGCATCTGTTGTTGCTGACTAAATAACAGTATAGATTGAATTAATCCTTGTGACAGGCGAACATTCTGTCAGAAACAATAGCGTCAGCCGGGAGAGTTAATTCCTAGGTTTGTGTTATTAGTCACACCACCAAGTGCACATTCAAGACAAGCAGTGCAAGAGGACACTATGTGGTACCTAATTCCTTCACCAGTCCATTCTTCTTGCTGTCCCCTGCTTTAATTAGGTGCCATTAATCAGCTGCTGGTTAGTGAGGAACCTGTATCAGAATGTTTTTCAGTGTAATGCAGACGGAGCAAGATCCATTCTTGCCACTTGAGCCTTGCGTGCCAGCCTGTATGGAGCTGCATTGCGATTGCAGCTGTTGATGAGGCAGCTGTGAGCCCATCCAAGCCCCATTGCCTTAAATAAGTGGCATTTCTTTCACTCCCTCTTCTGCTTCCACCACAGCAATGAATGGCTGTGAGCAGAGGACGGAGGTCTCATTCCGGTATTTGCTGTACAAATGAGAATAGGCATGGCTGAAATTTTCAGAGATGTTTTTAAGCCCAAAGTCATGACAAAAGCCAACTGGGATTTTCTAAGGCTTTGAGATATCAAATTCCTTGTCAGCTGGAGGGTGTGGAAGAGGGAAGACAGAGAACTGCTAAAATATTTCCACAGGTTATTTCCATGGAAGTTAGGCAGCTAAGATTCTGGCTTTTTTAAAATATCAATGGGCATCAGTTTTTATTTTTTCCATGCTTCTTACCTGAAAGTAAGGTTACTCTTCCAATTTTGCCCTGAGGCATGCTCAGGCAGATCATTGACTGGTTAGCTTTATAAGTCAGAAACATTTTAACCAGAATATATATTAATCTCCAGATGTTCAGGAAAGCACAAAGATCTTCAGCCACAGAGCTCAGTGAAGGACTGGAGCCTCAGCAGTAAGCAAGAGACAACCAATGGGAGAGAGAAAAACAGAAATATGGCAATCTAACCATTGTAAATGTGTATCTATTTAAAATAGCACACAAAATTCTGATGAATTATCCCCTTTTTCCAACTGTCTTATCCACAAAATATTGATTAATTCAAAGGGTACAGTGTCAATGTAGCATAGTTAAAGAAAGTGGGATGCTCTGCCCTGTGATCAGGCTATTCCTGGCTACTGTTTACTCAATTTTTGCAGTAATCACTATGGCTCAAGGACTTCGGAGACAAGGAGAGTATCTTTTTTGTTCCAGATTTCTGCATTCTGCTGTATGTGTTTGCTGTGCAGTCTGAGTCCTAACTTAGGATATAGCCATTTGTTGCTTGAAATTATGCCACAGACTTTCATGAAACAAACTGAAAAACCGGTCAAAACTCTCAGATCATAATCTCCGTCTTCTCATCCCTGTGCAATTGATAGTAACAACATTGCGGAACAAGATATAAGAGTGTCTGCTTTGAAAATAAAACAGGGGTTTCTATGACAGTCACTTATTATAGCTATTGTTCTTTGTTTTCTCAAATTGTCTTGATGAAAATGGTCTTTGACTTACAGTCATTTTCCAGGCTTTCTAGTTACAGTGCACACTACTGAGGACATAAAGTGGCAATGGTCCAGAGGAGGGGAAAATGAAAATTTCATTGAGTAGCTGTCAAGTCTTATTTAGTATTTTTCAATTTTGAACTCTCTTCAGTTAGCATTTCTGCAACAGTTTTCCACCAACCGACTCTAATACACTGGATATTTCTTTGAATAGTAACCTACCGTATTTTTGGATACCGAGCATCCCTGGCATCCCACATCTCATACACAATGAGACCAGTTTATCCCAGGCATACAGAACTCGCTGTTTAAGAGACATCAAGCCTATGTCCACTATGTCCAGTGCATCTGGAATGTGATATGATTTTTGCACGTACTCGAGATGGCACATTGAGCCCATTGCACCCAGCTGGCACCAGAGTTACTGCTGATGTGATGGAGAACTCATTGATGGAGAACTCATTTATCTGCCCACAAAAGGGAAGCTGGACCCAGCGTACCTGGGCTGATCTGCTCACATAGATGGTAGAACTCTCAGATTTTTTTTTCTTCTATCACCATCTAAACACTATTTTGACAAAGAGTTGTTTCATCCACTTTTCCACATGTCTCATATTCTCCTTGAGACATTTTTCTAAATCTGATGATCCCATCCATTGAACCATTTCACCAATAGACTCCTAGGATACAGTAGAGCATGGCCTCTGTTCACTGGAGAGTAAAACATTTTGGAATTTCCCAATTCCAAGGCAGGTGTCACAGAAGAATAGGGAGATTTTTTCCCTAGTGAAGATCACTTTTTGGTATAATATGTCTCTGACTATCTTTTTGGTAAAATGTTGTTCTCTTCTAAGTAGGAAAATAGACTCAGCTGGTTTAACATTGAAATGTTCTTTAAGCCAGTCATGACAGCAGCATAAGTAGTTTGATTCTTTTCTAAATCGGATCACTTAGACTGGTGCCCAATTATAAATTGGTCCAGCCAGAGGGCCCAAGGTCAGAGAGACTGGCCACAGCCTGGAGAATATCTTAGAGCTGGTGTATATAATGGCATCTGCCTAACAATCCAGTTTTGCCCTAACAACAGGCAAAGAAAGAAAAAAATCTTTCAAGTATTTGTTTGAATGTGTAAAGATATTTTTGACAGCTAGGCTTGCATATTCTGCAGGCAGAGTAAAGATGGTAACATTCAAATCTGCCTTCATAAATATTCACAGACACTGGATTCTGAGTATACCCATGCGGATATTTGCTCTCTAAGAGTTAGTATTTTTGTGGAGTCAGTGAAGAGGAATTGTATTACTAGACTTCTGTGGCCAATTACAAGTAAATGGTTACACAGGCATTAACCAAGCACATTTGAAAAAACATTTTTTTGGAGGATGTAAGTTTTCTGTAAACACTGTATTGAAAGCAAACAAGTTATGTGTGTTTTAAAGTTCTTTTTTTCATTCTTAATTATTACCAAGGCAATAATCACAGTGATATTTTAAATGTCCTTAAAGAGGGCTCTTTAACATGGCTCCTTGTTCTATGTCGACTTGCTGAACCTCAGAGGCTAAAGGAAATGCAGAAGTAGCGATGAAGGATAATCTCATTAATTGACTGCATTTATCACTTTAAGCATTTGTAAAACTATTCGAAAAGCATTTCCTTATATATACTATTTAGATTGTCCTTGCATATATATATTAGCAAATCTATACTTTATGCTCTGTACTAGGCAGACTTTGTTGTGAAACAATAATGAGCACTGCAGTAAACAAGAATTTCCTTATATGAATAATTTGATCTCTGAATACACTTGAGCAAAGACTACTGAAATATATCTGAATGCTTTGACACTCAGTGCTTATCTGATGCTCAAAATCTATTTATGACATTCATTTCTATAAGTAGCACAGAGCTTCTAGAATGCCAGTGAGATGCACTTTTTGTGTGTCATGGGTAATCTTTCATCTCTCTGTGGACTGTAGAATTCCCACATAATGCCATAGTAAAAACATCTGCATCTCAGTGCAAAGAAAATGGTCACAGTTTTTAGAATATATGCATTTAGAATCACTGCCTCTTTCTTCTTAAGATTAAATTCCTTTACATGCCCACAAATAAAAAGTAATGCATATTTGGTTTAAAGATATATTTTTCTGAATGCAGCTCTGTGTTCATTTCTCTCCTTTTCTGTTTCATAAAAGAGAAAATAAGGACCTGAAAATCCATGTGGATTTCAGGCTGTTGTGGTTTTTGTGGTTTAGAACTGCCTTCACTAATGAAAAAAAATAATCCCCTTCTACATGCCCCACTTTTAAAATCATCCTTTATTTTAAGATTTTTCAAGGTGCTCATGTTCCTCTCAGTATCAGATTAAATTCCTACAATTATAAGTAAAATTTTGTGGAATGAAATTGAAGCAGAACAAAGCAAAACAACTTTTTTTTTGGTTATTGAGAAAGCACATCTTTCTGAAGAGCGACACTTCTATTTTCATTTCTCTCAGAAAAAGACAGTATTTCCACAGCAATGACCCTAGTGGAGGTGGCTTATTCTTTTTTATAATACTCAAAATTCAGTTATCACTGGCTTCTGCCTTGTAGAGACAGACAGGCAGTATCTGAATATTGCCAACACAGTTGTGCTAAAAATTAAATGTACAGTATTTGTTACTGATGTGTATGGTCAGTGTTGACATGCACTCCATGATGATCTACTTCAGGGCATCCTCGTGGTACTTTCAGCCTGAGTATCCACCATCTCCAGGCACTTCAGCATCTGACGTCCCTGTCACTTTTCTTCTAAGAATATTTAACTATTAGAGCTAGTGTCTGGGGGAGTGGAGAAGGAGGAGAATCCTTTTTGACTAATCTTGGGCCTCTGATTCACATGAACCCGTAACCTACCTGCATGCATTTTAGATTTATCTCACAGGTTGGTGCTGGGGTGATAGTAAAATAAATAGTCTCAGATTCACAAGTCTGAATGGCTTCTTTTAGTCTACTGTTCACATCTCTGTCTGCCAACATTATAAAATCATATCCAGGCAGGTCAGCCGTGGAAGATAAATCATGTCAGCACAAACTGGTTTGTGAGCTCTGATTTATTGGCTTTGTTAGGCCTGCAGGGCTTGTGACTCTCCACTCATTTTAGTCTGCGTTTTCAAACCAGTCCGCTCTGAAGGCTTGGATTTTTTTCCCTAATTGGAGAGCAAGTAAGCTGTTATGAAAACATTTGTGACAACATGAGATGAGTAATGAAAGACAAGAGATCTGTCTCCCAGGAACAGTGCTACGATGAAGCTGCAATGTCCTTGTATCAGTTGATTTGAGCTCAGGTAGCAGAAGTTTCTATTGAGGTCAGATGGGATGCACCTTTTGGGTTGCTGGGGTAGCTTTACTGCTAGGATTTTGTAAATTTATTACATTTCTGGTTTCAGAGCCCTGGAATTTCACTTTGGTGTATTCACACAGCATTCTTCCATTTCTCAGTGATTTTGCAGTTGTGTCAATATCACAGCCTATTTTATTGATGAAGCAAAGACAGGCTATCTTTTTGCATATATATTAAGAAGTTTGTATTAATTCTTTCACGTCATGTACTATGCAAAGGTATAATCCAAAATCTGGAAGTATCTGTGTATGAGGGTAAAACCCACTCCTCAAGTTCTACTGAAAGTTCCTCATCACACTGTAGTGGCCACCTTTCAGGGTCACAATAAACACTCTCGAAGACTTATCATGCTTTCCTTTCAAAATCAAAATATCTTCCCAAATCGTGACTGCAACCTCATCTGCTAATCTGCTAACTCTGCCCTTCTCTTATGACCCTCATTGCTACTCCATGAGACCAATTCGGTCTCACTCGCCAGCCCAACCTCACACTCTGCCTCCCAAACTTGATCTGCTTCTGCCTTCCCTCAAGCACACTGCATGCATGCTCCCACGTTGCACAGCTGTCACAGCAGTGCTGTGGCTCCTTGTGCCATGCATCTACACCATGCAAATGCAAAAAATTGAGGCACAGGCCTGGCCAAGCCTGGTCACAGCTCAGATACTCGCAGTACTGCTGTCTCTTTCTTGGTTAGTGGTCCTGTGCAGCTGACACAGCTAACAGACATGACTCTGCTCCCCAGCAATTTCTGTAAGAACTGAACGGCTACAATCAGGAGCAAGCCACTGCTTAGCTACCTGTGGATGCCAGCATGCTTAAAGGCCTATTAGAAGATGTAAACCTGGATACTGAAGTCATTCACCCACGGTGTAGCACATATTCCTTCCTTGCCAGGTAACTTGACTCAATTCCTCTCCCGGAGATAAAGAAGGTGGAAGAGGGATAGATGTGCCTGTGATCTGCACCTTGCATGTTTAGGAGCAGCAGTCTGCACACACCCTGCTGCAGAGGGCAACTCACTTTGACCAGAGGAACTACAAGGGTCTCTGCTTCATTGTGTTAGGGAGCTGACAGCTCACTCTCCCAGCAGACCCCTGAGCTTGAGTCGGCACCCCCAAAGTCAAAGGCAGGTATGCCGCTGGCTGCAGGAATCTCCCTTTGGCCCTAGGCTCACATACACCATTTGCCAGATATTCTTCTCTGTATGCTCTACAATGGACTCCAAATCTTGTTGCAGTTCATTGAACTCTCCCCACTGCCCAGAGGGATGGTTGAAGCCAGATCACGGTGGACACTGAATGTGTTTTGGGAGCAGGAGTAACAAAAGGTCATACGAGAGAGGAAAAAGTTAGTTCACTAGATCCCAGTAGATACAACAAACACCAATACGAATACAAAACCCCACTGGCTATAATAGTGCAGCACTGTAAATTGTGAAGCTGTGTTTGTTCCTTTGAATCAAAGCAGGAAGGAAAGGATTTTTGTGGCTCTGGTGCTGGGCCAGCTGGTTTGCCTTTCTCTAGCTCCTAGCTTTTGAAAATGGCAACTGATTTCTACTGCCTTTGCTCTCCACCTTTGCTCTGCTCGAGCTGCCCCGCTCCCAACCACTGCTCCTCCGCTCCCAGCCCCAGCAGCGCTCGGGGCTTTCTTCACTCATCCCTCGTTGTCAAACAGGGCAATTTTCAGATGCATGTCTCTGCAGTTGCTTGCACAATAATGTGTGGCTGCACAGTGAGCATTATAAATCATCTGTGGAGTGCAGCAAAAGTGGTCTCTTCTGTGTTCTCCAAGTAAACAGAGCATGCATTTTTCCAAAGAAATACTTAAAAAACTTCAGACTCTGGATAGGCAATCGTTCAAGCTCATTTACAAGGCTGCAAAATGTCCTCTGTTTTTAACTTCTCATTAGAAACTGAGAGTTCATTCTTGCATTTTAAAAAATCTCTAGGCTTTCTGGTAGCCCTTTGCAGAGGGATGCATTTTGATTTCTGATAATTGCTGGAACGTGACATTTCCATTAATCCTCACTAGTACCAATCTAGGATTTAGAAACTGCTTTTAGAGACAAGCAGAGGTCTGCAAATCCCCTAAGACAGAGCCATGGGTAATGGGAATATAGAGGTCACTTGAGTCATGAATTGTGAACTCTGCATCCTGTCAGATGGTATTACAGGGTGAGGAGAAAGAAAAATAACATGTTTTTTTCATCTTTTTGAAAAACCACTGAGGAGGTGGGGAGACTATATTGTTCCCTTCAAGAAGTAAGAGATTTCCAGGCCAGATAACCATGTTAAACGGTCAACTGTGTTGTGACAGAGCATGATGAGAAATCCAAGCCTGGATCGTTTGAGACTAAATCGAGTTAATTCCTGAATGCAAAAATCTGTCATTTAACAAAAAAAAATGGTAACAATGTTGTGAGATACGTCAGGAGGCTGTGCCTGACTTCTGGTTGCTCCATTGTTCACACAAGGGCTTTGAGTCCTTGGAGCAGATCGTCTAATAGCAAAATCTTGGCACGCTCCCTCTGTAGCATTCCCTGTTGCTCACATTAGTAGATGTATTTAAGGTGGGACACAACACTCCAAATTGTCCTTAGAAAGGATGATGTGGATGAAGATGCCATCAGGTCACTGAAGCTTTTGAGGGAGAGAAGAGGAAGGCTTTTATCCGAGCAATACTCCCAAGAGAATTTATTGTTTCCTCATGAGATCAAGAGAGTAGCAGCATTGTACAGTGTAACCAAAGAGGGTAAAACTTCAGTCTGGTGACATCTCAAAGGGTGGTGGGGCTCTGCTGGGACAAGGGAGTGAAAGCTGGCTGTGAGAGGGGACCACTGAGAGAAGCAGGCAATTGCATACAGCATCATCTTGGGTAGGTCAGTGGAGAAGGGGGAAAACAAAGCAAGAGCAATGAAATGCGACACAACTAGCAATGGCTCTGCCTGAGAAGTACGACTGGCCCAGCTCCTAATGGCAAGATCCACATTTCTTTGTGCCAGGCCCTGGCAGCCCTGCATGCCCCATGTATGCCCCCGACTCCAGCCCTAGCGGCTGTGTGGTGGAGGGATACAGCCAGGGCTGCACTAAGAAACAGCACGTAAGTGGTTTTGGTTTGTTTGTCTGCTGTTCCCTACAGGAAGGCTTTGGTTACTGCTACATAACTCTCATCTGGATCAGCTTGAAGCCTGCTCCACAACAGGCGGCCATGAACGATGGTTGGATGCCCTGCACGTGGGAACCTCCGGAAGAACAAGAAATAGAATCACAGAATCACAGAATCATAGAAGTCCCACTAAAATACTCTAGGAGAGCAGCCCTCTGTTACTTACACAGGTGTGCCTCTAGTTCATCATTTCAAATCATCATGAATATTATCAAATTCTGTTTTGAGCTTTTTCATCCTTAATGAAAAGGGAAAGATGATATCATCTCGATTTTACAGAGAGGGAACCTGCAGCAAAGACAAGAGCATCAGAGAGACACAAGGTCACAAATGTGCAGCCAAGATGGTGCTGCCAAGAACCAAGATTGAGATATATTACAGTACATGCATTATATAAATACCAGCATGTCCTGTTGCTTGTGCTGTACAGACTGAACAAGGAGTTCAATATGCAGGTCACTACACAAGTAAATTTGTTGTCTCCAGTGTAGTCATGGGCTCTAACTACTGTTTCAGTGGAAATATAGAATGTAAAAGGGTGGATTTTAATTTTTTTCCTGTTAAATCTCCTTTAACACTTTGGGTCTTGGGTGTAATGCCCAGGACTTTTTTGGGTCCTTTATTAAAATTTTCTCTCTTCAGCAAGGTGTAAAAGGGTTAATTTTTGCTTCCTGCAAAATCGGTAAAGCCTGCAGCTTTGTCCAGCTAAACAATTAACACTTCAAAGTTTCTACTGGTCAGAGCTAACTGATAACAACCTGAATATGCTGGTGCTTGGGTAATTTATTATTCAAATTACATATTTCAAAGGAATCCAGATTGGGACATCATGCCTTTGAAGCTACAGAAAGTCCCCATCTTAGGGTTAACATTTCAAAGAGATTTTTACAACAACTTTTAGATATAGTGATGTCAGTGGTGGCCAAAGAATTGATCTGCAAACTGGCTAGACCAAAAAATTGAGGACTGGCTTTGCTGGAACAACGCATTCTGCAAACGGCGTTGTAAGACACCCTTGGAAAGATGTTTTCAACTGGAAGGATGAGGCAGAGCATCACTGGATTTTCAGGTTGTCCATTTGCTCTGGTTATTTTGAAGCTTGTTTGAGACCATTTCAGAAAGAGAGATTTGTCAGGAAATCTTACAAAGATGAAAATCCAAGGAAAAGCAGGATGGTCCATTTCTATCTGAGTGCATCAAAACTCAGTTAGGTTTAGTTCTCCTCTTGAACGCCCTCTGTCACATCATGAACCTGTGATCTGCAGCCCGATCACTGCAAAGCAGGACTGCTAATCCTAAGCATTCAGAGTTCATAAATCAGACATCCAAAGTGTGAAATATGAATGTTGAGACCTCGAGATTTAAAAATATTACTGCACTAGGCTTTAGTCTTATTTATTTTCAGGTCTGAATCTTTAAGGTTTACATTTTAAAACTTTCCTCATAGAGGACAGCGGTTTTTTTTCCGTTGTATCAGAGCAGCGTCAATCATAGACTAGGGTCCCTTTTTGATGGGTGCTATATTAACACAGACTAAAATCAAGGCCTTCTTTCCAAAGGCTCTTAAAGCCACAAATCATAAAAATATTGCATGGCTTGAGTGATTTTGACAACCGAGTCCCATTTTCATCATTTCTTAGACATTTCATGTCCTATATCCTGTTGAAAGCTGCTTAGTCTTGCAAAGCTAAGTAGAAAACAGTGCAAGCAGCCTTAAAATCTGAGCCTTGCCACCTGAGTTCACGAGGCATCAAAAGTGACACCTTAAGAAAAAAAGAAAATGAATAAGGCAAGAGTCGTAAAAAAATTATAAAGAATAAAATTAAGAATGGAGACTCCAGCAACTTTTTTCACTACCTACCAACACTTCCAATTGAACCTATAGGGAGAATTTAAGACAAATCTCACAAAACATTTCATGTAATTTGCATTCCAGGATCTATCCCTGTGCTGCATAAGCCCTTTGACTCCTCTTGTTCAGTTCAGTTTTTCCATTCTTAGGATGACAGAAATAAGCTTTTATGGATGCATTTTCCAACAATGCTATTCCTACTCTTTTCTGCTAGAAAGCCAAAGTAAACTTGGCTTCCCTTGTGAGGCTACTGCAGATCTGTGTTTCAATATTTTATGACTACATTTTAACATATTGTCAAATAATTTCATACTTGAGATCCATCTTTAGCCCACTGAATTGAATTTTGTCAATTCATTTGATAATTTTATGTAAGACAGAATGCATTAGTATAGCTTCAGGCTTGGTCAGATATTTGCCCAAGTCCAGACATGGTGGGAGGGGCTGAACTGGCATAATTCCCATGAGTCAGGTCCTGTGGAATGAAAGCCCCATGGAAATGACTGATGCACACAAGAGATCTGGCCATAATATTATAAAATGCAGACTTACTCTCCTCATCAGGCCATGAGGATGCAGATCAAAGAGGAAAATGGATATTTTTTTTCTGACTTGATGGCATGGCATGCTTCAGTCAAAGATCAAAGGAGACTGATGTAAAGTGGAGGTTCCAGCAGGCACCCTCTTACAGATGCTGGTGAAATTATACTGACATGTGGCTGCATCAGTCAGAATGAAAATCCAAGCACAGAGAAAAATGAAAGGTCAGCAGGTAATCTCCCTAGCACTAATTGAACCCTCTGGGCAATGACTGACAGAGGCACAACCAGCATAATGCTTTCTGGATGTGCTACTTCTAACAAAATTAATCATTTGATAGATGCAACTTATTTCCTACCCACTATGCAGAGCTGCCCATGATGAAGATCTCAGTTCAAATATATTTCAGAAGAGGGGGGCCTGCCTTCTGAGGAAGGTGAACCACTATAGACTGAGGAAATGACTTCTAAAGGCATGTGGCAAAAGGCCACATCAATCAACACTTATTTAACTTAATAGAGAGTTTCATGGATTGAGTTCTTTTTGTTATGTTTTCTTGTTTTGTTCTGGTTTTCTTAATTTTAAATAAAACAATAGAAAATAATAGAAAATAAGCCATTCTTTGGGGTCTAAGCCTCTTCTCATGGATTAGAACAAACAGAAAGCCAACACAAGAACAGCATATCACCTACATAAATTCTTAATCTGTGTTTCCACATGACTATAATCTAGCAGAAATGTAACTCTGGGGGAACGTTGGGTTTCATGAGAGGATTCAGTCTGCACTGCTAGAACTCTGAACACACCATGCCTGCAACGACTGCTATCCCATACTGGAAGCAACTTCAGTGATGAATTCAGGACTTGGTACTTGGCCTATAAATTGTCTCTGATAGGCAGCACCCCTTGGCCGGGTCCAGCATGACCATCAGTCCCAGCTGCTTCAAAGGCAAGAGCCAGAAGGGCTGCTGCCATCATTGCAAGGCCAGCCAGGCTAACGGGAGGATCTACAAAACACTGGGATCTGTCAGTGCTGCAGATGGGTAAATGCACTTCCAGGGATGATCTAAACCCCAGGGATACAATTGTTTTTCACTGGAAACACAAGGCTTTATGTGGCACTGGCCTGAAGGGTGCTGCTACAGACAGGCAATGCAGTATTTGTTGACTTTGGTTGACTTTGAGGCTGTGGAGAAAACAAAATCCAATCACATTTAAGTTTTTAGTTTCCTAACCTGTACAGAATAATGGGTATTTTCACAGGTGAATGAACTATGCCAGTAAAATCAGACAACACTATCTCCAGTAGGAGATTGCATGATATAAAATCTGCTAGTGAAATTAGAGCAGCACACAATTTAGTGAGCTATCAAAGCTCAATAAGTCCTTTTAACAGATTGTAGCAGTCAGAGCTGGTTAGGTTTCTGAATTCTTTTAAGCAAGGAAATTTCAATCAGTGGTTATTTCTCATAACCTGTTCACCTTGACTAATCGTTCTAACATTTGCTGTTTGTTATTCATGGTAGGGGAGTGTCAGGCTCTCTACTCCAGAGACTTATTTTTCCCAAAGAGTTCATCTACATTGGCTTCCCTGGAAGTTAAAGCCAATGTAACAGCAGGGGAAATCTGTTCTCAGATTGTATGACTAGAATTTCTAGAAATAGGAGTGACTGATGTAGACCTATGAAAATAATTGATTTTTCAGTGCGAGAGCTGAACCAAAAAATTGAAGAGAAAAATAATTTAGTCCATCTCAGCTCAATTTGTTGGGTGCTTTTCATTTTTTTTTTCTTTCTTTTTTTCAGTCTGTGGGCTGAGCAAAATGTTTCATTCAACTTCAGACAAAGCCATTCATTTTGCAGTCAGGTTATTTCTGATGAAAAGATGGTTGTTGGAACAGACAGGACAGATTTAACCATTATCTACAGAGCAGATGAGGAGATGGAAATGTGCTTCTTACAAAGGGCATGCCAGGTAGGACACTTCTCCGGGACACCAGTCTTCTTCTGCCCACAGAGACCCATCTCTGCAGAGGTAGGTCCCTCATCCACCCTGAAGAAGCAAGTGATGGGCCTCCAGAGAGTACATGCAGGGATATTGCATCTGCCCCGGCTCATCTTCAAACCCAATTGACAAAAGAGGCATGGAAGGGATCAACCCAGCCTGGTAGGGAGCGTTTTTTCAAGGGTAGCAGGCAGCTCCTCTATCAGAGACCAGCTCTGGAGCTAAACCTAGATTTCCTAGGAACATGCCTTGGCATGTGACATCAGCACAAATTATTCCCTAAATTTGATGAGAACAACTCTGAGAAAGACAAAATGGCATTTTTCACCAAGAGACCATCAATTCCACAGAAAGGCATTTCTTGGCTGATTCTTGTACATGAATATATTTAAGACAGCCCTTTGCTAGGACAGGTACTTTTCCATGAACATTAATGTGAATGACCTTGCATACAAGGAAATATACAGAATCTTGTATATTCTATATATCAAGAGGGGATATACAGTCTCAAACCCAGAAAGGACAGAGATAGCATCAAACCAGTGCTTGTAAACAATTTCTCACAGGTTCTGAGATGTTTTGTTTTCTTTTTTTTTCCCGATAAATTTGAGAACTCTCTTGGTTATCTCTGTTTAATTAGATTGAGAACTAAGGCTGCCATGATATACATAGTTGAGTCAATTTAAGAGCTGATTGTTTAGCAAAGAAGGGTAAGTCTCATTTCCCCTCCATCATGCCCCCATCTTCTTCATCTGCACAACCTAGCTATCTCTTGGACTGATGGAGATACATGATCTTGCAGCTGAGAATGCGTGAGTTGATTTAACTCATTCGCCTGCAGAAAAATGGCTACCTTTCCTGCTAGGGTGATTCTGAGATGGGTTAAAGAGTGAAACGGCTCCTGGAAGTGGCCCAGACAAGCACCTGTCCCCATGCCTGGTTGGAAGGAGAAGGGCTGGTGTTGCTGCAGCAGAACTCCTGTTTTATTTCCAGACTCAGGCACTGCTTTTGCTTTGCTGTGTTGCATTAGTGCTTATCCTCTTGGTAACTGATTCTGGCTCTTAAACCATTGCTAAAGTTGGTGAGGTTCTTTCCAGACACTTCTGTAGAGCTAGATAAGTCTCCAAAACAGCAGTTTTCCATATTGCTCTGCATGTGAGTCATGCTGTTCTTAATGTGCAATCATGTTCGTTTTGACAAAACATTAGATAATTCACTGCTAGATAGATTCACTGCATTTCTCCATAATGAATGTGAGTAGTCTTGTGATACTCTATATTACGTACGATTATAGACAGGGTTGTACTTGTTCAGGAAAGGAATTTGTCCTGAAAGAGACAGATGCATAGGAAAATCTCTTTCTATTTTCCTGCCCTACATTTTGTTTAATAATAAGGGATGAATAGAGTTTAACAGAAGGAATGGAAGCAGCTGTGTTGCAATTGGAAGGCATAATTAGTGTTTGCCCAGAAGTTTGAACATATGACTGTATGTATGTTCATACGACAGGGATGGCACAAATGATCAAAAATGACTGGTTGTGAAATTGGTGCTTCAGAAATCTGGTTCCTCCAGTGCAGCTAATGTAAAGCTAGTACAGTACACTGAAAATATAATCCCTTGCAAATCACTTTCTGGATCTGAAAGTAATCAATTATCTGTGACTGATTGCTGTCTCAGGGCCAGAAAATTACCAGACACCTGCTATTCCAATTCAAGCCACTGAGAATAGTTGGTGCCCTTCTTACTATTAGATCATTCATGGTCTCAACATATTCAAATTTGGTATTGTAGTGTATTGTTAGTTAAAATGAGGACAAGCACTGATTTCCCAGCAACAACCATCTCTAATGACGTCCTTATTCTAGGTTTGAGATAAGGGCAGTTCAAATACCCTTCTGTCAGACTGTCAGTTTTACACAGTTTCCTAATTTAGCATGGGACCAAGGGCAGTGCAGTTTTATTTAGTATTGTGCTTTTCAAATTATATTTCCTAAAGCTTTACTGATTTAATTAGTATTTTTGAAAGCGTGCAAAGAAAGGATGAGAAGATTAAAATGGTAACTGGCTAGCTGGGGTTTCATGAGGTTTTTAGATCAGATCTGAGAAGAGATGGAGAAATTTGAGAGGGCTGTTGCTGATGCAAAAGCCTCAGAGGAGAGCAGTCAATAGGAGTGAGACTCTGCTTTGGGACTGCTAACAAAGCCAGGCTCTCACTTCTAAAAGAAATGTGTTTGCTTTCTGCTCCTGATAATCTCATGTGACTCCTGTTACTAACCAGGGAGAGCGTCAACATGCTGTCAGCTGGAAAAATTAAGTAACCCTTTTTGTAATCTGGTTAGTAAGGAAACACTAGAATAGGCTAATCAGATGCTAAGGTAGAATTAATAAAACCATCACTATTGGTTTCTGGATGTATTGAATAATTACCATATTTATTAACAGTGGAGTAACTGAAGAACTTCAGAAGAAGGAAAATCTGGTCCACAGATGGATTTTCTTTAGGGCTCTGCCAAGCCTGAAAAAGCTGGCAGGATGGGATGTGGATGCAGACATGAATTCACTTCACTTAAGGATGTGAGGACATGCTATGTCTGAGCAGAAGTCAAAACATGGGAAGGACAGGATGTTTGATGTATGGATATGGAAAAAGACTGGAGGATTCTAATGTTCAAAATGTGTTCTTTGCTGCAAAAACTTAATGCTTCTGTTTTATGACAACAACAACATGCAATAAAAGAGCTTCATGGCCTAACTTTAATTTCAGAATAAAATGGTGGAGCTTTCTTTCTGTAGCTCTGACACTGGTGTGAAGGTAGGTCAACATCTGTGGGAAGTCTCTACAGAACAATTAAGTGTGAGAGAAATCTGTAGTGAAGGCAAAGTTCCTTCTGTAAATCCAGGCATGCCAGTAAAGAATTCCTTGACTGTCCAGAACTCCTCCTAGACCTTCACCAGTTCCCCAAACCCAGCAGAGTACAGCTTCATATAAGCTATTTTCTACCATTTAAAAAAAAAAAAGTTTTCTATACTGTAGCCATTTCACTGGGTATGAGTAAGCAAAGTCATATGTATGACCCTTCCAAAAGGATGACTCTGTCATTTCTACCTAATCTTGATCTAGTTGTTCCTTTCTAGGAAAAGTTTTACTAAAATTTTAGTAAGACTAGGGAAAACTGTTTCCATCTCCTTGACTACTCAGCAAACTAAACAGAAGTTCAGTCTGCTGAAACAAACAGCAGATGAGACACTCCTCAGAATAGTTCAAGTGGAAAATCTTAACCATGTTTCTGTTTTATGAGTCTTTATGTTGTCAAGTTTTCCCACTGCCTTCAGCCTCAGAGGGGTAAGAACAGCTATTTCATTCTTTCCTTTCACAAAATACACCTGTTGTAGCAGAGTAAAGACCAAAAGGCTCCGTCAGCACAAGGTAGATACCATAATTTCCTTGGAGATCTGTTCTGATGTTCATCCCCAAGTGGTCAGGCAAGAGCTTTGAATCCTTTCCTTCCCTGCAGCTGTCAAGTGCAGAATACACTGTGTTTCCTTGACTATTATCACATGCGCAGTAGGTATGAGTAGGCATCTCCCTTCCTTCTGATACAAACTATTGTAACTGCACTGAAGTTTCCAGCCAGTTAGACTTAGAAGGTGATTAGGAGGGTAGAAGATATGCTTCTTATCCTCTTTGCCCTCTGTTAACAAGAACGGTTCTGGTGCTGCCCTCAAGAATTCACTGCCCTGTGTTTAAGTAGAAAATTTAAAACCTGTCCGCTGGTGTGATCAAGGCATGCTGCCTGGGAACCTGTGGCTTTATGTGGACTGTCACAGCTCACACAGACCTCCACAGGCTGTCCACAAAGTGCTTCTACAGATGCAGCTGGGAGGTGGCACCTGCTGGGCTTTCAGCACAGGGATCCCTTCACCTCCTACATCCTCTCCATGGGGTATGTACACAGCCACAGCATCTGGCTGAACAGAGGAGGGAACACTGATTGAAGCACACACACCTGGAGGTATGGCCATTTACAAAACACTCCCTCAGGCTAGTAGCTGAAGAACCACAACATGTTTATCAGTAATTTAGGAGTCATCTGAGAGATGTCCACTAGGCCCCCTACAGCAATGGCAGATATTTGTGGTAGAGCAGCTATGCTGCTGCTGTATTTTAGGTGCTGGTGTGACAGTGGTAGAAGATGTAGGGACCCTGACATACCTCTTCAAATAAAGTTATAAATTGGATGCTGCCTTTTGAACTGGGAAGAGGTGATTAGAAAGTAAGTGTGGAGTCAAGATAAATGTTACCAATTTCCTCACTGACATATTTGGCAACCTCACTCTAAGCTCAGCTGTAAGATGAATACAGCACCTGTCCCCAGTGGTATATTAGGTACTTTGTTCTTTTAGTTTAGGGATAAAAAACACCTATGTTTCCCTGGTGCAGGGCAATGCTGTGCATGAGTTACCCAGGCTAGTAAAGTTGCATTTGCTCTGTAGTAAGAAATAAAGTAAATGTACTTGTGCAGCAATATTTTCTGGTTTTTCATTTTTGTTTTTTCTTAAAGGTTTTTTGTTTTTGTTTTTTTCTTAAAGGGATATGATCTCTCATGGCTTCAGTTTTACTGTATTTTGTCTAGAGTTTTTAAAGTTTCACTAAATTCAGACATTGGGTAATGGCAAATTCTTAAAATCAGGACCTTTTAAAAATGGAAACATCAAAAATTATGAGACACTTGAAAGTCTTCCATAAGCTCTTGCCACCATCCTCCTATTGTCTCAAATTAATTGTCTCTCTTCACATCAGTGGTCAGTTCAGGAATTTCTAGTGGTAGTGGCATTTCAAGCCTGATATCTGACACCTTTTCCTGCAATCCCCATAAACTAGAAAAGATGCATGATGACTCTGCCATTGGAACAATAGTATTAACAGAGCCTTGATGGCCTAAAGACCTAGAAGCATAACCTATAAGGAAAGTTTAAAGCTCTACTTTTTATGCCAACTGATGTAACTGGGGCAGGGGGACCATAAAAGATTTGTGCATGCAGGTCAGAATTAGATGTAGTTATTCAGTCTGATTTCTTTTCCCTTCAAGTTGCACAATGCCTCTTCCAAATGCCAAGAGCTTCCACTTTGTAGTAGTGCTACCCTGTGTCTGGGTGGACTGAGGACCCCACCAGAGCACTGTGAGGTGGCCGCACTCTCTGCACCTCCTCTGCTCTCCCTCTGGGAAGAGGGCATGGATCCCCCAGCATGGGGGTAGGCAGCCTTATAACATCACCGTCATGCTGTATAACCTCTAATTTGCTGGAGGCCACATTTCTTACACACTGCTTGGCAAGATTCTTGTTGGGCGCAGTTTTTATCAATCCAATGTCAGCATCTGTTTTTTAATTGCACATCTAGTTTCCGTATCTAACTGTACTAGAGCTCATACAACATAAAATTTCAACAGTGACTGAATATTGGCTGAATACACTGCACTGATTTACTTATTGCCTCCCCATGGCTAACCGAGTTCCTAGATAACTGGATTTTTGAAGGTTGCAAAGACAATGATAACATCAGAATACTCTTCCAGTCATTTCTGGTGAATCAACAAGTAGGAAGCCAGACAATTTAATAAAATAAATGTTGAATGCTATTTCCTTTCCCTGTCTTCTTCATCTAAGAACAACTTGTTTGTTAGATATGTACTCTACTCAGTCTCCATATTTGTTGATGCACAAAACAGTGGGTAAGTAAAGAATAAGACCATGTGCCCCCATGGCCAGAGTTCTGCAGTACTCTTGCTGCTGATAGCATTTCTGAGTGCAACTGAGTTTATTGAGGCACAGTATTTTTTTCGCTCCCTTTAGAGTGATTAGGTAAATGCATTCTACAAAATGAATAAATAAAAATATAAAATCCAGTGCCGAAAAGCTGAGCCATCACACAGGAGGACATTTCACTCCATCAGGAAACATGTGGCAAGCTCTGCTAACAGCTGCTTTATTGCAATCTCCATAGAGATGAAGAAATATAGATGCTGAAACTTATACAAGGTATTCTAAAAAAGTTGAAATAAAACAATATTTATGAAGACAGGACTGAATCTTGCTTTCTCTTTAATTCTTGGGAGGAGAAAAGCTGCCTAGGATGATGTTATTTAGAAGAAACATTTATTCTCAATGGCTACTGATTACATCTTGTTTTTCTGTAGATCTCCTCAGAACATTAGGATTTCCATTAAAATGCAAACACAAATCTAGTTGTATTGAATTGGCATTTTTCAAGAAAGAAAAAAAATGCCCTACACATTGACTCTTTTGACTCTTACAAACTAGCAGATAAAAATGTCTTGCATGCAACTCATTTAGATATTAAAATTGGAAAGATGTGTAGTGAAATCAGGGGATAACTTTTGTTGGAAAGAAGCACTTAAAAAACCAGAAGAGTTGTTAGAATAAAATTGCTGGTAGAATGGAAACAAATAATCAAGATCAAAAGTGTCAAAATTCAACAAGCTGCATGCTGAGAAAAAGCTGTTAGGAAATAAAAATTATTTTCCAATGCAACTTATTGCAAGATGGCTTAAAAGTCTTGCTCTTTGAAGATGAATCCTTGCAGGGGTGCATGAGGAGCATGATCTGGATAACTGCTGTGGCCACTCTTTCATAACAAACCAGGTTGCTCTTGCAGAACTCCCATCCCTAAAGCCCTAGTAAGGCTTTACAGCAACCAGCAAGGACTGGCTTGCAGAAGGAACAGGAGAGAGTGTCTGAAGGCTGTGACACAGTACTGGTAAAATAGCTGCCATGGGAGGATGAATCAAGGCTTTCTTCAGCCCACCTTACCCCCTCCTTTCAGTATTAATTAGTACAGCTCTTACAGAGCAAGAGTTGCTACATTCCTGTGTGCAGTGCACATGGTGGAGCATTACTGATGGACCCTGATGGGGTCTCTCAGTGTTGCTGTGAATAAGCACAATGAGAAATTCTCCCACAAAGGAGGAGTGATGAGCACTGGTGGTGCTGGGCTTGGCAATGCCTTGCACAGTGCAGTAACTGTATCACAGAGTACTCCAACCAGTTTACCAGCTTCATTGTCTGTCATTTATGGAAATGTGTATTTCTCTCAGTAGCCAAAGTTTCTCCATGTGTCAGTTCTGTCATGTGTTCTGTCCCAGCCTTTGCTGCAACTTTTTTCCCTTTGAGTTTCTTCTTTTTTCTTCCTCTGAGTGAATTAATTGATCAAGTGAGGCCTCTACCTACAACTGCTATTGCTCCTGAGCCCTGGCAGTTCACCCGGTGTCACCTCCACACACGCTTTTCTTTGCAAGCACTATGAAGGAAGTCTCATTTGCCTTCCTTTATCTTCTCTGCTCTTGAGAAAAAGATCCTTTGCTGAGGGTGTGGTCACATCCAAAAGACTTAGCAGTATAGTGTCATTACAGCTGTGATGGCCTAAGAGTACCTGCGGTGAAAGGTATGCCAGGAATGGTAATAAGTTTTCTTGAGCCAACCAATGTAAATGGCAGAAATGAGAAGCAATTACGTGCAGAGGGCCTTTCCCCAAGGGATCATTTACAATGAGAGCCATCAGTTACACAGGGCACATCTCTCCTTTGCTACCAGATGTGCTGTGTTACCTGATACACTAGTAATCACCACAGTTTTGCACTTTCTTGTCACCTTGTGTTCTTGGTTCCCAAGAACATTCATATTCCACCAGAGCATCACAAAAATCTAGGTAAGGATCTGACATTTCACCCTATTGATAAATGTAGTCTTCTCTGATATTGATAAATGCAGGTCCGCTGTACCTGAAGCCTGCTTTCCTAGTAGAGGTTCATTTCAGAGGACCTTAGATGCCGGTAAACCAGTTGAGGTAACTGCCCTGAGCTCCCCCTACAACCAGGGAGAAAAGTACCTCCCAAGGGTGAGATTAATCTCAACTATAATAGGTCAGTGTAATAGTAGGTCAGATGAATCCTTCCCTGGAAACATTTGTTTCCCTGTGCTATAAAGAGGAATCAGAGTGACTAATGCAGATACTAGCATCTGCTTTGTAAATGTCTGTGGTTAGAGAGAGGAATCCTGCCCCCTCTGCCTGTCTTGGTCCATAGCCAAAACATGCTTAAATTGCTGCCTAAACTTAAAAGTATACTTGTGATTACTCCTGAGTTTGTATTGTGACTAAAGTTTTTTCACTTATGCTAGGAGGCAGAAAGGGGGAAAGATGTGTGGGTTTGTCTTCTTCTTCTTCTGTTCACAGACAGAGTAAATGCTTGAGAAACAGGCAGCCAAAAACCAAGCACCAGCATTGCCTGGACCAAAACTGATGGTAGAGGCTTGAAGAAGTAGAACTAGACACACTTGTTATGACTGAGGTTTGAAACTATTTTACATGTAAATTTGTAAAAGTGTAATTGCATCAGAAGATGTCTGACTTGTCCAGTGATCCTTCTTCCTCACAGAAGCAGGCTGGTGTGGATGACCCAAACCAGTTGGTGTGAGCAGCTGGCACACATCTGTCCTCAGTGCATAGCTTCAACCCACACAACTTCCTACAGTTCCTCCCATCTACTCCCATCTGGGCCAGGACTCACCAATTTTAATTATGCTGGCAGGTTTTGTTTCAGTGTACAGGTTAAAGTTCAGTATACAGATTAAAAATCTCTCCAAGTCACAGCCTGCTTTCTCCTACATGCCAGAATACAAAAGCCTGGTTTTACCATGCAATAACTACTCCTGGTTATCCTGCTGTCAAAGCCCAGTGGTGCCAAGGCACCGTAACGTGACTGAAAGATAAGAAAGGCAAAAGGAGCCATAGGCAGGTTTATGCTTCTGATTAATATGATGAACCTGATGTGAGGTGAGCATTGGTACCCCTTGGAAGCTCTAAGCAGAAGAGCTTGGTTTCATTACACATTGCACAGCTACCAAGAAGAACAAATCTTGGTATAATGACACACTGGGGTGGGGACGGATGACCCTGTCTGCATTTAGGAGCAGACTATTTTCCCCAGGTGCTCGTCACCACACTGATACTCACCAGCACCTCAGGGCTAGGGGCCTCTGCTTTTGGGTTCCACAGGAAGGGATGCTGGTAGTGATGAGTGGGCTGAGCAGGCTCTACAAGGTGGAAGATGGCTCAGCTACCCTGGTGCTAAGTAGGTGGCAGCAGTGACAGTGGGAGCTTTTTCAGTGGTGATTTAACTATATGCTGAACAGCTGTAATTCCCCTCCTTCATTCTTTTGTTTCTCTAAACCTACTTCTGACTGTGAGGTAGTGCCACCATCCCTTAGAAGATGAAAGAAGAGAGCAGCGTGCAACCTTGGAACATGAGACAAACTGATAAAAGCCACTCATCTTTGCTGAACATGCTTGTTCTACATCAAAACTGTGGGTGATTTGACAGAGGGAAAAAAGTGAATGAACGGATGAAGTTGGGGCAATTCTGCAGCCAACACGCTTTTCAAGATCAACAGCAGATAAAGCACTGCCCCTCCCATCATGATGTCACTTTGGTAAAGGTTATGAGAGCTGTACTCTCAGTCTGCCTTGTTTTGAGCAAATCTCCAGGTTGGGTTTCAGCCTTATCTGTTGATAAGTGCAGTTTCATTCATTGGCCAGGCCCATCCGCTTCAGAGGGATGGATGTGTTTGGCCACCTGGGAACAGGCTGATGTTCTTCAGGTTCAGTTTTTCAAATGAGCAGATCTGTCTTTCAGAAATCACTCGTGTAGTAAAGAGAGTAGAGAGGGGAAAAAAATAAAGGCCAAGGAAACACGCAGATCAACTGATCACTGTGAGTTATTTGTATGTGGCTTATCATATAAACCATTGTTGATGTTCTGTAATTTCCCCACAGGGTTAAACGAACGCTATCCAAAAGCATCCATGTGAGGACAGATGCCAGGATTAAGAGGCACAATGTGCATTAACTCCACATGAGTCTATATACTGTTTGGGTCTGAGTCAGAGTATCATCAAAGAGCTGAAACACGGCTTCACAAGAAGGCTGTAAAGGTATTTTACCCTGCCCTACTCATGAGGAAAATAGAAAAAGGCACCCTCCCATTTATTTGAGGTGTTAGGTATTATTTGCTCAATAAAAACACCTATTCACTTTGTTTATATTTGGAGTAAATGGAAAGGAAGAGAGACGACATCTAACCAGAAACTGGAGCAGGAAAAAAGGTAGAAAAAACAACAGACACTGAAGATGAATTGCCTGATAGTCTGCTGTCTCAAACTCCCTGTCTTGGAAATAGATAGTTTTAGGAAAAGGACAAAGCATGGTCTGTTTTCCTTTAGCATTGTCCTCCGACATTGGGAGAGAAAGAGAAAGGTGCAGAATAATCTGTTCCCTCCTGGTACAGAGTAGGAAGTTATTTTCACAAGAAAGCAATGGAATTAGATTAAACTACATGATATCTGCATAGAAATATTTTTATATGTTGAATCAAACTCTGGTGGGCTAATATCCTTCCTTTCAGAAGGAGAAATACATCTTTCTTCTGGGATCTGGGCCTATGACATGGTACATTCAGTACTCTGGCATCTTTATTGGTGTAATACGTGAGGTACTGGAAATAATAAATGCTTTAAGAAAAATTAGCAGCCTGGGGACAAATGGCACTATCACTAATTGCACTTTACTAATTCTGCCTACCCAAAAGCAAAGAAGATAATCTGGAACAAAGTATGTGGTTAATGCAGAATGAAGAAATTCTGCTTGGAATTGCAGCTCGCAGCAAGTGACTCATATTGTACAAACAGGCGAGATGTGGGTAGCACTAGCAGACAGTTGCCTGTAATGACTACCACGTGCAACATAATGAATGAAGCACTGAATAAAGAGCTCTCTGCAAGTTGCAGCTATGTAAATGGCAAGCCTTTCATTTCAAGCTACAGCCCTGTATCACGAATATTAGGTTTGATAAACATGTTTTTAAGGTGTTCAAGCATATCGATGAATGGGATGTAGAATCGAGACAGCAGTTACTGCATCTGACTTCTAGAATTTCAGTCTGCCTGTGGCATTTTGAGAGACTCGAAATGTACCTCTATGAAGCAATCACTTCTGAAGCTACATTCCATTTTGAGTTTGACATCATATATGGGAAGGATGTGGCTATTATTTTTATTTTTGTCCAAGCTCACATTTTCAGATATTCCATATGTATCCTGCTGTTTGTAAATGTTCTTCCATTACTGAACTGCAGCAGCATTGCATAGACTGTGAACAAAAAGGAGTATGTTCCTCTGGCACAAGTCGAATATTCTATGATGGGGCACTAAGGACGCTTGTGGCTGAGAGCAGACTAGGATCTATGGTTCCCAGATGAGCTTGTCCACCTTCTGGGACTGCCTACTTGGCAGTTAGCAAGTGGTTAGTGGAAAGGAATAGGTGGGCACTTCATTCTCGTGTCAATATACATCTTAGCGGTTGTGATGGTGTTTGGCAACTGAGCTGAAAGTCTGCTGGGTGTTATTTCAGTTGTAAGGGCCGTGCTTCACAAAGGCTAGACTCTGAAATAGACCAAGAAATACTGATTTGCAAATTATTCCTAGCCTTTTGGTTGGAGAAGTATTTTAAATTCAGTAACGATTGTATATTTATCATCAGATATATTTTAAAAGCTTATCATGGGAACCTGTGCTTCTAAGGATGATAACAAGGTATGTAATGAATGAGCGCTGAATAAGTAAAGACTTCTTTTATGTGAATGGGAAGCTTGTGATTTGAAGCTGAAACTTTGGCTTTGATCTTGATCCGAAAGTGTCCTGAACACTGTGTGGCAAGATGCTTCTTACAGTGCAACCCATCCCATCCCTTTGTGTCACTGCCTCGTCTTAGAAGCTCACACAGGTCAGGTATTGAAACTGCATTTACCCATGCCATGGTGAGTCCTATTGTCAAAGTGGCCTCCTGTGAAGCCAAAACTACAACCAAACTGAAATTATTAACTTGCAGGAACAATGTGTTACACAGCACCAGTTTTATTTAGCCAATTTCAATCTATTTCCCAGATTTTGAATGTGATGACCTTTAGTTTCCAAAATAATTTTGATCATGCTGAGCTTTAGCCAGGTCCAAGATGTTGCTCTTCTGCTGTGCCCCAATCTCTGTGTTTGGTCTCTGTGTTTGTGCTACTTAATACTTCCTGTGTGCAGATGAATGTAGTCAAGCACTTTCTTCCCACTTAGTTAGTTGAGGTATAAAACTCTCAATCCTAAGGAAGCAAGCCAAGTCATAGATACTGCCACTTTTGCTATACACTCAAAAGCAAAAACACTCTAGGCTCCCTGATGCAGACTTTTCTGTCCTGCAAGTCTTCATAAAAAGAGATTGCAGTTTGGCTGATATTTCTGTTGAGTCAGATGGCCCTTACAGACATAGAACAATACTACTTCCCTTATAGATGCTGTTGTTTCTATACAGCTGCTGCTGCTCCCATCAAAAATGGGAAAATTTGAACAAATCTAGGAAATATTCACAGTGCACAGTTAACTTAAGATCAGTATTGAGAAACATGTAGTCTTTGGACCTTGATGAAACAATAGTCAATGCAGAAGTTTATATCATTTATAAAAAGGACAATGATATCATGTGCTACAGAATCACAGAAGTGAGAAATGGAAAAATTGTACTTGATTGTCTTGACCTCAGCCTAGGCTTGTTCTGTTCAATACATTTCCTGGTACTTTATCCACATCTAGAGATCTACTGCTTGTTGCAATCTTTATTCATTCTAGAGAACAGTTTTCACTCAGAGCTGAGAGAGGAGACTGAATTTTCTTTGCCTTAATGTGAAGTAATTTCTCCTCTTTTTCTCAGATAAAGACTGATTGGCTCCTGTCATTAATTGCATTGGAAGTATGGACAGTTTATCCCTGAGGAATAATAGTACTTAATACAGACAACAACACTATCAAGAAATAAAAATGCCAATGCACATTTCTTGAACTAAAATTATATGAGTCAAATACTGTTGGTTACAGCCTAGTGTTGATGGCACAACTCGCACAGAAGAATCGAGAGTGGGCAACGGCCTTTGCTGGTGCTGAGCCATGACTGTTCTCACAGCTTGTTTGAAACGGGACAGAATGGAGAAGAAAAGCAAGTCTATAAAGGTATCAACTGTTGATAAGGTCTAAATTAGAAAGGTTAAGCATCCAAAGGTAAAAAAACTGAATGGCTAAAGGAATGGATGGTTTAACTTATTTTTATGTCTAGTTTGAAACTTTTTGGAGAACTTCACAGAGGTTTATTTGCACAGCTATTAGACATCTTCCAGATTACACTCCCTCCATGAACCTGAAGTCCACTTCTTCCATGTCTCGAGAGACTGAAAGCACACAAATTTCAAGCATGTAATAGGATACTAGGGTCTAGACCTCCCCCATGTTTCAGATTCAAATCGCCTTTTTTTTTGTTTTACTTAGGTTTGAAGGTGATTTGCTTGACATAGGATCTAATTTAACCAGTTGCATTACCAATTACAAGAATAAAATGAAAGAGAGGTAGAAATATTTTTGGTGAAAGGCTGGCCCTATACTTCCTTGAAAAATGTCATGACTCAGAGAATGTCAAATAGTAGATTGAGTTCTCCATGGCTCCTCAGTGACCCCCACAGATGCTTCCTGCCTTCATTTCAATGTATTTGTAGCCTTTTGTAGGTTACTTGCAGACATCCCTTTACCAACATCCTGTGAACATCTTGCTGTGTTTCTTTGTGAGTGCTTGGCTTCCTACAGCAGAAGGACGAATGGGACGGATTTGTGTGAGACTGCTTTGTCACAGTCAAGCGCACATGGAGCTTGGCTCCCTTGTGCAATGATGTAAACTGTGGAAAATGAACAATCTCTGTTTGACCAAGGCAAAAGAATTGCCTATAGATATGGTAATATTTCTGTTTTATTTTTAGTGTTGACTCAGACTTTGTGTTTAAGTAGAGATAGTGGAGGCAGGTGGTTGAGCAGTGTAAGACAATATCAAGACCTGGTCTCCACTGGCAGCATTCCACACATAGTTTATGCAGGCTTATTCTAGCCTCTTTCCTGTGAGTGCACGACTTGTCCCTAACAGCAGTATTAGTAGTGATTCACTGCTCAAGAGTGTGATCAGCCACCATTCACCAGTTTTTGAAGGTCAGTCCCAAGCCAAATAAAAGCTTTCTATCTAGTAATAACACGCCAGTATGCCTGGTGCATTTCCTTGCAAATAGCTTCCCATAAATGTATAACATGAGTCGTTACAGAAACTTTATAGGAAATTTTCAGCCAAATGTAATTGTGAGTCTGAATTCCCCTCTCTCCTCTCCTCCCCAAATGTTCTTTAACTCCTCTGCTGGAAACAATCATTGGCCATTAAGCCATAATATGCAGCTACAGAGTTAGAAATAGGCTTGGCACAAAGGGTTACACAAACCAGTTTTTCCAGGTTGTGTGTGAGGAGTGTGGTTTAAAGCAGTGGAAAGTTACCAGACACAGAACAAAGCCGGGTGTTAGTGGATAATCAGAAGGAAGGATCATAGAAACAACTGAGAAGCCTTGCCCAGGAGGATCACAGAATTACAGAATCACAGAATGTCAGGGGTTGGAAGGGACCTCTTGAGATCATCTAGTCCAGCCCCCCTGCCAGAGCAGGATCACCTACAGTAGGTCACACAGGAACGCGTCCAGGCGGGTTTTGAATATCTCCGGAGAAGGAGACTCCACAACCTCCCTGGGCAGCCTGTGCCAGGGCTCTGTCACCCTCACAGTGAAAAAGTTTTTCCTAATAATTTTGCGGACCCTCCTATGTTCCAGCTCGTACCCATTGCCCCTTGTCCTGTCATTGGACATCACTGAAAAGAGCCTGGCTCTGTCCTCCTGACACTTCCCATTGACATATTTATAAACATTTATGAGATGGGAGAGACAAGCTTGCATTTAGACTGGGGAGGTACGCAGGGTCCTGAGCTCAGAGAATGGAAGACACAAGTTGTAAAGGTAAATGTGAGCTCACTGTAAGTCACTTTCCCCTGAATTAGTGATGTCTGAGTATAGTGAAGAAATTGAGGCAGAGAAATGCACAAAGCATATATTACTTTAATCAAGAGCAATCTCCTTTTCATGCCACTACATATGCCTCAAGTCTTAGTTTTCTATGTGGGGCACATGTATGCAATGATACCTGTGTAGCATGTGGATTGTGTGTGCGTGTACATTGTCTCATGCATGCCATCTGCCACCAAAAAGTTAAGCGCTGAAAAGGAAGGCTTTGCCTTCTGCCACAAGGGAGGAGCAGGAGTCCAGTACTAACTCTTGTGGGTAGGGAGGCAGACCACCATCTCTCAGACAGCCTGCTCTGTAAGCAATTTGCACCACAACAATGTAGGTTACCCACTCTAATTTGAGTACAGTCTCCATGAGTTCTTACTTATGCCAAAGAGGCTCTTTCAGCCACTTCTTTTCTTTTGTACCATCATTGCAACCTCAGAGCAGAGGTGGAGGCAGGGAATGCATGCAGTGCCTGGTGGCCTCCAGAAGTCAGGAGAACATCAGTACAGGGAGGTGAGTGTGCAACACAGTTGTCTGAGAGGCCAAAAAGGGAGTTTGACCAAACCTTTCGTCTGCAATAAGCTGCTCCCCCTGCTTTCTGCTCCAGAGCAGTTCCAGGAAAGCAGGGGGCAAAGCCTTTCTCTATCGGCACCTTACCTTCCTCTGACCTTACCCAGCGGGACTGCACCAGTGCTGCTGAGAGCAGGGCTGTCTGTGGATGTAGAGGATATCTGACAGGAGTAATGCCATGAGGATTTTTCTCTGGTGCCTTGTGAGTACTTCGGGGGTGAGGTGAATCTCACTGTGCAGCTGGTAACCAGTACTCCACTGATGGCATTAACTGGTTTTCTGACTTCAGGATCAAATGTCTGCACTGTGCTTGGCCATGTTCAGTGAGGTGATTCCCTTCCTTCGGGAGTGATTTTGCAATCTTTACATAGAAGAGGCTACAGAAATGCAAGATGTTAGTGCATGAAGTGATATCTTTCTATAGAAAAAATGGTCTGTTGAGGAAGTTGCTGAGCTATGAGGCAGGATTCAGTCAAAAGACTGAGGTCATTCCAACTGGTTTTGAGATTCCTTATACAGAGGAGAATATTATCTCTCACATTTTTCTTAATGTCTCTTATCTCTGGATTATAAAAGCTCTAAGAAATGGTTATTGTGCACATCTGCAACAGCAAAGACAGCAGAGCTCTGTCTTTAGGGGTACTGTTCTGCCATTAGGGATACTTTAGTATGAATTACAAAGTAGGAGAATATTCTGGACAAGTAAGACTCAGCCCAACTTCCTTCTTCAAAGCAACGTCTCTCTCTCAATAAGGTCCTTTTGTTAGAGTGGTATCATCCGACTTCTGTTTTTATATGACATATCATGGATTAGATTCTTATAGTGTTTTCCTTTTCAAAAGGCATCTCATCCTATTCCATGGCTAGTCTAATGGACATATTAATGGAGTGAGCCATTACTTCATGTGAGAAGATGATCTGAATAGTCCATCAATGAACTGGCATTATTAACTGTAAGTTTTGCTGGACTTTGTTGTATCTGCTCCGTTCTTGGTTGCTTCCCATCATGCATTTTAGCCACAATGTCCAGTTCAAAATACCGAAACAAAGACATGATTGCTTTGAAGCTCTTTCTTCTGCTGAGAATTTTCAGGCAAAGGAAGATAGGAGGGCAATAAAAATCTGGATTTTTCTCTCCTTCCAAATGTCTGTGAAGTCACACACCAGCCAATCTGCTGAGAAGACACTGTGCAGGCTGTCTCTGCACCACCCCTCTGCAGTTAGACATCTTGCATCTGATGACAGTCCCTGGAAAGGGATGTCCTGCATTGAAACAGTCCATGCTCAGAAGAACCGAAAATGTAGGTGATGGGAACAGCTGTGGGTGCTCCCCATATTAGGGGGCCACCATCCCCACCTGAGAAACCATCAGCGGTGGCAGCTCATCAGGGAGACAGACACCTTTTGCCATCAGGGCAATGTCACCCGGGGTGCTACGGGGCAGAGCGAGGGCATCTGGCAGAGCGCAGGCAGCTGTGCAGGAAGGGGAGGGCAGGCTGTGGGGGAAGGGGAACAAAAGGAAATTCATTGATGGAAAGCAGAGGGGGTTATCGTCTTGTTTTTATTTTTAACAATGGACAGCTGTGAATTTTTACACAGATTTATTTTAGGTCTCAGGCCAGGCTGTTTCATGCTTCGTCGGTGCCTGAGTTTCCCTGCCAGCTATCTGAATCCAACTGATATTATTTGCAATTACTTCAAGAAAGCAGAAGCTCAGAGGGAGTGTCCTTGGTGAATGGCTGTAATTTCTGTGCTGTGGCTGCCCAAAAGCTATTACAGCTCTGCTATCTCTGGCTGCCTGCCAGCGGGAAGGATTCCTTCAGAATTAATTGCATTTCCTTCCTTATAGGTATTCCAGGGAGCAGAGAGCAGGCTTGCAGCGAGTGTTTCGCTTCACAAGTAAATAGCAACACGTCTTCTCATGTGTGCTGTGGAAGGGCAGTGCCAGCAAGAAGACAGGCATGCCACTGATTTTCAGGTCTTTGCCCACAGCCAAAAACTAGTAAAGAGATGTGGGAAAGAGAAAGTAACTCCAGTATTAGGATCATCCTTGTTTCTGGTAAGGAGGAGGTAGGGATTGCTTTTAAAGAGCGTTATTCACTGTGACATTCAGAAGCTGTTGCCTCTTCGCTTTGCTGCATGCAGGGAGGATATGCAAGAAAACTGCAAGCTCATGGTCTTTGGCTTTGTGTTATTTAAGTGTTATTTATGTAGAGCTACCTTGACTGCATCTATATTGCATGGTGAGTAGGTGCACAGGTTTGAAATAGCCCCTCATCTATGTGGCATATCCATAGTTGGATGCGGCCTTTGAGCAAGGTTTGAGCTCAGCCTGTCTTTAGCCCAGTCCTGTTGCCTGCGCCATGGGGCAGGAGAACCCTGCTCTTCCCTGCCTGGTCCGCTCCCATGTATCACCCATCAGTAGGAGGGACATCCGAGGCAGGATGCCAGGCCACATGCCACAAGGACAGATGGGAACTCTCAGGCAGCTTGTAGCACATTGTGCCTGTGCAACATGGGGGATGCACTACACAGAGCTTGTGGCCCTCTGGTGACCAGCGTGACCCTGGGGCAAGGAGCCAAGTGAGCTTCAGCCCCTGGCCTGTCATCAAAAGTCACTGCCTGGATTGGCAAATCTGTGAGGTCTGTTTATGAAAAAAACAGCCTGTAAACCTTGATGGCACGACGGCTGCTCCATTCCCGTTCGGTCCCTATGTGTTGCCTGATCTAGTTGAGAGGTGGCATCCCTGGCAACAGGGAGGCTGGATTAAAATGATCTCTAAGGTCCCTTCCAGCCTAGGCCATTCTATAATTCCATGGCATGATTCTATCCCTTATCACGCTCGTGAGCCAGGGAGCCATGCCAGCCATCCCCTGCTGTGGACTGCATCCACACGGCTGTGCCAGGTCCATGCTGAGCAGCTGCTCCTTCCCCTTCCCCCTTCACGGTGGGTTGCAATCTGGCCCTATAGATTTCTGCTCGGTAATTTTGGTATTTTTATGAGAGGGCATGTTGAGACATTATTTATTAGTAACGTTTTCATTAGATTCATTTAGATTTCATTGGATTCTTTCAATAGACTTGAAGTGGTGGTTAGATAGTAAGAACCAGGCAAAGGGGAAGAAAATATAAAGAAAAAATGAAAGGGGAAAAAAACCAAACCTGCACAAAATCTTTTTTCCTCTCTAACACCAAAGTGCCAAAGAGTGCAGTGCTGAGACCTTTTGCAAACTGCCACAAAAATATTCATGTTAAAAAAGATACCAATTTATTAAAATATAGGGTCATTTTATCTGCTGTCTTTTGATCTCTTCATTTACAAGGAAACAAAGAAAATCAGAAAATAAACTAACTGCTCAGGTAATCTAAACAGACGCAAAAAATGCTGCTACTGCATGGCTCTATATAGGCAGCTGTAGTCCTTCTCTGGTTCAGCTCTATTCACTTTTGTTCTATTGTACCAAGACTGATATAGTAAAATATTAATGATAATATTTGTATATGACAGGTTAGATAAATGAGATTAATGATATCTGAGAAGGGGCCATATTCCTCTTTCTTCACCTGTCAAGGAAAACCTAATTCATTCAACACCCCTAATGAGCTTGGGTGGCTACTCATGGTACAGAGCTCGAGCTGAAAACATACACTGGAGTCAGCATCTGAGCAGTGTTATGAGTCATGGGCCAGATCCCCAGGGGCATTCCGATGTCTGACAGATGTCTTACATCCCCACATTGCCACTCAGCTGCACATAACCACAGAAACAAGTCAGTTCTCTCAGGGTCCACATTTCTGTCCATGAAATCACCAAGGTACCTACGCTGTTGCCTCTAGGCATGCACATAGCCATCCTCACCAACAGCTTGCACTTGGGTGCAAGTGGGAATCACAAACCTTGGCTGCTTCACCTCTGTGACCCAGTGCAGAAAAATGTGTCAGGATAAAGGGAATGTGATGCCACCTTACACCCGACTGCCGTGGGTAAGCCAACACAATGCAGCATGACCACTCTTCCAATATCTTCCCCACATAGAAGCAGGGACAGGATTGTATAGACTTTTCACCATGCAGGGCACGTGGGAACTTGTGAGCTGCAGAGTGCTGGTGGACAGGCACGCTATTGCAGTTTCTCCTAGCTAAACTGTTCTGCTTGGCATAAATAATTAAATGCTACTGGGTCACACAAGAAGAAAGTGAGATTAGCCTGGGAAGGCACTTGCTTGGAAGACAGAATAGTTAGACTAGAATCCCTATTTGGGCATTTAATTATTTATACCAAGTGGAATGTTTTTGCCACAGGAGATTAAGAGACACTCACCTAATTTAGTAGTCTGCTTATCATTAAATTTAGCAACAGTCAGGCAGACCATTAAGATGACTACTAGTATATATATCTGCTTAAACAGAATCTGGTCTTTTGTTTACCATCCTTAAGTTGACAAAAAATGCACAATGCTTGCTTTCTGCACAGCTCCAACATGGGTAATACAATCAGCATTGTTATAACAGAGCATTAGTGTTTCTCTAGTAAGAATTTATCTGACTTTCGAGTCGTAGCCACTGAATTAGTAAAAACTATACAGATACATAGAAATGATTGAGTGCTTTTGCAGAAATTTTAATGTCTTGTGTAGGATGCAGTAAAAGAGGCAGCTTACAATGTGAAAAAAATCATCGATATCAAATCACAGATTTCATTTGTTAGAGATGCTTTAAATGTGAACTGCATAAACAAAAGGATCCCATTCATGTGACAGAAAATGTTTATTTAGAATTCAGAGTTTGCTTCCTTGAGCTACTGTCCACAAAATGACCTTGGTGATAAAATATTAGTGGAAAATTTGATTTAGCTGGTGAGTGCTGCGAGTGGAAATAACTGTTGTTGGCTGTTTGCATGAAAATGGAGAGCTGATGTGACAGCTGATTTGGTTGAACATGACATAGCTGTATTAACCCACAGTAGCCAAGTGTGGCGAAGTCTGGACTGTGGCGACTGGAAAATCATTGAGAAGGTGGGATCCTGGGATCGCCTGCATGGTCAGACAGTCTGATCTGCTCACTAAACCAAGAGGCACGCCTCAGTAAATTTTTGAGAATATTTCTGGACTGGTACAGGTCACTTTGCGATAGTTTTGGTGCATAAGACTCACACTTACCACTGTGCACGCTCCCGCTGAGGTTACCCAAGGGGCATGGTTGTCCAGGGCACATCCCGAGACAGGATGCTACAACTGTGTCCTTCACATCTGCCCTGCTCCAGTTCCCTACAGCTGCGTAGCCCCACTGCACCCCACAGCTGATCTCATACGACAGCTGTCTGAAACCAGGACATTGCCATTGCCATCGCCATCATTACCCGCGCAGACTCCAGGATCTCAAGATCTTAATCTTCCTCCAGCCTCATTTTCAGGTGTGACTAGAGCTTCAGAGGGACTGCGATGCCAAATTGCACATAGTGCCTCTCTTTTATGTTATGAACTGCACTGAAGGGTTGCTAAAATACAAAGGAGTAGCATTGGTGTTTTTAAGCAGAACGTACACAGCCAATGTCAGGAAAGCCATTTGTGTTAAGGTTTTCAAACTCTCAGATAATCTGGAAACTGCTTAAAACAGGCACTGATTCTGCTCATGTAATTTATTTTGCCCATGAGGTGCACTCTGATTTCACTCTTTCAGTGCTATTAGCACTTCTCGTCAACACTTTCCTTGTTAGAGCTTCAGCTGGAGAGCTTTTATGTGCTTGTTACTGCTGAGAGAACTTCTTTGCATATCCATCATATATGATTTCCCTTATCTATGTTTTTCAGACTACATCTTGGCAGGAATATACCACGAGGCAGTATTAACATTCCCAGTTTCTGCTCAAGTCACTAGCCACCTTGGTGCACAAACCTAGAGTAACACCATGCCATGTTTTAAGCTCATATTAGACAAACGAATCATTCAGTGTTGTTTCCCAAAGAAGAAAATGGCAAAACTGAAGACGAGAGTCACTGTCCCAGTTTGGACCCCATTCACCACTTAAAAGGGTCAGAAAGTTGTAAAGGGATCCTAGTACCAGCTGATTTTAATAGTAGAAAGCAGGAACACGAAAACCTTCTGAGCACTATTCTTGTAAATGGGATTCTGAGCAAAAATTACTCTAGATGCAAAAAAATCTAAGGTCTCCTTTCAAATTCTGGTCTGCATCTCCTAAAGGTGGGGTGCAGGATCGCATGCAGGGTATTTAGGTTTCCTTACATCTGCCACTGCTTTTTGGCACTACTTATGCCTTCCTGCACCTGCCAACTGGGGCTGAAGAAAGGTGGAAACAGAGGTCAAACCAGAAGGAAATCTTCCTTCTAGGAGCTTCTGCGCTTTGCTGTAATTGCCTTTTCTGCTCCCTTCTCAACATGCAGGTTATATAAAGTTCTCTCAGCTTCATGGCAGGCTCAAAAAGGGATTTAGCTTTTCAGAGTGGAAATGGGCTGATGCGATGCTCAGAAACGAGAGGACAATTGCAGTGTAAAATTGGCTTGCATATGCGCGACAGACTGGATGGTGATGTGAAAGGAAGATTGTAAGGGCTGATTTGATTAAAAGGCTGTGAAAGCAGAGTCTGAATGGGTATGTCTGGAATGAAAGGGCGTCTGGGGGGACAATTTTCCTGCAGGGTGGGGCTTTTAGTGTTTGGCTTTGCAGATGCTAGCTACAGAAAAGCTAGGATTTAAGAACATATATTTGGCTTTAAGTCTGGGACAGGCAGTAATTTCAAGGGTCCACATGGATACACCAATAATTGCAAAGATTTTCTTTTTATTTTCTGAAGGCAAGGGAAAATTGTTTTTTCTTCTCAGAGGCAGAGTGATATTTCAGGAGTTCTGTACAAGACCTTTTCAGCATCATGTAGCATCTGTCTACAACAGACCTTCTTTTCTCTATCATATTATCCTTTGATAAAAGATTCTTTATCTAATAAAGACAGCCAAGAACGGGGAAAATTCACAAAGCTTACAGGATCATGTGAATGTGTTCCGTAATTGGACATCACAATGGGTTCCAATCCAAAAGTGGAACCCTCAGATGTGATCACGGTACAAACTATTATGCTTACTATTAATGACAAAGGAGCTTCAATTTGACAGCTAGACAATAAACAAGAAAATGTTGCTCTTCTGTAATAGCTACATGGTGAAACTACATCTGCCAGTCACACGTAAAAAACTGTTTATATTAGATGTGGTCCAAAACATTGCAGAAACAATCTGCTGACAGCATCACTGTGCATTGGCACAGGTGACTATGGTAGAAGACATGGCCCAAATTTTACATTTTGCCACAGATATTTAAAGAAGGGAAACTGAAGTGCATGTTGATTCATAAAAGGTACTGGCCTTTCCTTTTTCTTCTCCTAGTTATCTCTAATCAAATTGAAATTGTCTTTCTAATGAGTTATTTGTTACCACAAACCTCAGTGCTTTATTCCTGAACATTGCTGAGGTGCCTAGGCAAAACCAGTCATAAATCATTACTCACATAGCTGAAATTTTTGTCAACATCTTTCATTTCCAATTTATATCAGGACAGGGCTTGCACTCACTTGAGTGCACAGAGTGACAGGTTGAAACCTGAGCTGGGCTTAAAGTGATTTCCACGCACAAGAGAGCTCCTCTCCTTCTGTGGGAAGTACACAAGGAGATTCTTAGTGTGTGATTCTCAGCAGGCATTCACAGTATTCACTGAGCATAAAGTTGCCTGCAATAGAGGAATTTGTGTCAACGGAGTTATTATTCATATGTGAGAGACATAAATAGTAGAACGAGAAAACCCCAGCATGTGGCAATCACAAAGCAACGTGATATATAGGGATTTGAGTGGGGAACATTAGCATTATACAAGTAATTTGTTAATGAAAACGTGTAATCTAAGGAACATTCATTTCTAAGGATGGAGAAAAGGGTCTTAAGGCAGGAATCTTCTATCAAGTGGAAGTGGTGTAGGCTGACTTTAAGCATGTCTGACTTACATTTAATAAGAAAATAGGGGCGCAAAGACAAGCCTTTCAAAAGCTAGAAGAAGCAAGCCTGTCTCTCACCCAGGCCTCAGGAAACAGGGTCAGGCTCTAGGGGGAAAGAAAAGGAATTTATGTAAATACACAAACTCAAGGTGGAGGTTTAGTTGAAATATTTGGTCCTTTAAAATCTGAAACGAAAAACTTCTGCAAAAATGGCTGCCTAGGTTCTGGAGTTTGGTAGTTATATGTTCCCCTGTGTTTTTATTCATGTCTCCATAATGAAAGCTGACTTGCTTTCTGAATAATATATACTTCATCTACATAGTGAGAGGAACTGAAATGAACATCATTTACTGCAGGTTTATTTAAAAGGCGCCTCGTACTAAACAGAGTGCCCATTATAGCTGTAAGTGTTTTTCAACACAAGGAATGGAAAAACTAGCAGAAAGTACATTTTCATTGTAAGCAAAATACCTTTGAAAAGCTCATGCCTCCTGCCTTGTAAATGGATGAAGGAGACATTGCACTGGCAAAGTACGTGCTAGCTTTGGGATGTCACGTCGCCAAAGACCAAGACCTGGCAACCTTGAGTCTTTTTATGACAAAACATATCTGTGAATACAGAGCAAAACAGACTTTAATTTACCATTTCCCTCAGCAATGTCTGGATGAAAAAGGAATGAGATTTGGGGCTTGCCTTGTCACACCACTCCTGCCATACAGATGCTGGAGGAGCTGTTTGACACCTCTTTCAGTAGTTTGTACAAGGGACAGCCATTGGTTGCTGCTTACAAGCAGCAGTCATCCATATAACACAAAACTACAGACTGCAGCTGAATCTTATGAATAACTGGGGAGGAATATAGCAGCGTAAGGAGTAAAACTGTAGAAATATCCCTGGTAAAACATTACTGTAAAGTGGTATAAATTTTTGGGAATGCCTATTCCTCTGTCATCTAGTTCTAAGACTGATTAGAATAATAGAATAATAGAATAATAGAATA
>NW_009724866.1:354-1366 GCF_000703405.1 Apaloderma vittatum | reverse complement strand
CCCGTAGGTACATATATACCCCTATAGGTACCTATATACCCCTGTAGGCAGCAGCCCATATACCCCTATAGGTACGTATATACCCCCATAGGCACGTATATACCCCCATAGGCAGCTGTATGCCCCCGTAGGTACATATATACCCCTATAGGTACATATATACCCCTATAGGTACATCTATACCCCTATAGGCAGCAGCCCATATACCTGTAAAGGCACATATATACCCCTATAGGCAGCCATATAGCCCTATAGGTACGTTTATACCCCTATAGGTACATCATATATACCCCTATAGGTACATATATACCCCTATAGGTACCTATATACCCCTGTAGGCAGCAGCCCATATACCCCTATAGGTACGTATATACCCCCATAGGCACGTATATACCCCCATAGGCAGCTGTATGCCCCCGTACGGACATATATACCCCTATAGGTACATATATACCCCTATAGGTACATCATATATACCCCTATAGGTACATATATACCCCTATAGGCAGCAGCCCATATACCCGTAAAGGCACATATATGCCCCTATAGGCAGCCATATACCCCTGTAGGTACGTATATACCCCCATAGGCAGCAGCCCATATACCCCTAAAGGCACATACTTATATACCCCTATAGGCACCCATATAACACTATAGGCAGACCCCGCTATAGCCCTACAGACACGTATATACCCCTATAGGCAGCCATATACCCCTATAGACACCCATATATACCCCCATAGACATGTATATTCACCTATAGATGCTCATATGCCCCTATAGACACCCATATACCCCCTATAGGTATGTACCCCTATAGACACCTGTATAGCCCTATATATTCCTAGAGACAGATATATACCCCTATAGACATGTATATTTGCCTATAGACACTCACATACCACTATAGGCATCTATATACCCCTACAGGTAGCCATCTACCCCTATAGGCAACCATATACCCCTATAGGTACATATATACCCCTGTAGGCAGCCATATACCCCTGTGTAC
>NW_009724866.1:0-336 GCF_000703405.1 Apaloderma vittatum | reverse complement strand
CACACATATACCCCTATAGGTATCTATATACCCCTATAGGCAGCCATATACCCCTATAGGCAGCCATATACCCCTATAGACACCCATATAGCCCTATATATTCCTATAAACATATATAAACATGCATATACCCCTATAGACAACATATATATGCCTATAGACACTCATATAACCCCTATAGGAATCTATATAGCCCTATAAGTAGCCATATGCCCCTATATAACCCTACAGACACGTATATACCTCTCTATAACCCTGTAGACAGGTATATACCACTATATAACCCTATAGACACCCATATACCCCCCCCACAGGCACCCACATTCCCTATAGACA
>NW_009724865.1:6911-9869 GCF_000703405.1 Apaloderma vittatum | reverse complement strand
GTATCAATTTCAACACTCCTCCGGCCAGAGCAACGTGTGTAACTGCAAACCAGAAACCTTTCAAAATCCCACTCGGTTATGAAGAAAATAACTCTGGAGCAGCAGCATCACTTGGGGCCTGCTGCCACCCACTCCACTGAGACTCGGGTGGCCCAACCAGGCAGGGGAAATTGAGCCAAGAGACACCTTTTTTGCAGGGTCAGCTCTTCTGGGTGTCGCAGACGACACCGGTGCTGCTCAAGCCTTCGCGTATTGACCTCACGGGAGAGCTCCAACTGCCGGAGCATGTGGAACCAGAAGCCAGCTGAGCACACTGGTGGCGTGCTGGCAGAACGTGATTTGGTGCGAGTACAAGCCCTGGAGTGTTTACAACTCCCAGAGACAGAGCCCAAGAATTAAGCAACTAAGTTGCGCTCTGTCCCATCAAGTAGTCTTACAAGGCTCTCTGGTATTTCCAAGCAATTAGCCAGGAAAGGTAAACAATCAGGGCTGTTCGGAGCACACACAACATTCCCCCCCGCTGGAGCCTTCCAAGAGCAAGGCAGACACTCCACTGAAGCAAGAGCACGATCAGCAGAACTCGCTTCCACTCCTGGCTGCCAAATCCCAAATCTCATCGTCGCCTTACAAGCCCTTTCCACTCGAGGCAGCCTCCCTTGCCCGGGAACGACGAGGCAGGTTAGGGAGGTGAGCGGGCACACAGCTCCCGCCTCGCTCTGCACAGACCTGACCTGCTTTTGTCTCACCGCGACGCCGTGAGCCGGGCTCTGTTGCCATGGTGAAAGCTCTGACACATTTACTTTGCCCACTAATTTCCCGCTGCACTACAAACTCCCGGGGCTCTGCACCCCGCTGCGGATCAGCCCGGTGACAAGGCAGCCCACCGCCACCCGCGCAAACCGAGAAGGGCTTCGGCCACGGGCTCTCCTCACCCAGCTGCTCTGCCAACAGCCTTTTTCAAGGCAACCTCAGTCACACCTCTGTTACATAAAATCTCTCTTGCCTCAGCTCTCATAGGATGCCTTAGGTACCCCCTCATGTTTTCCCAGGACGTTCAGGATTTTATGTACTTTCCAAGAGCTTATCTCGCTTCCTAAACCCATCTGCCTTGAAATTAAGCCCTAACAAAGGTCGAAAGATTTGATTGTCATCCAACAGTGCTGCTCTAGAAGAAAAATACAGAACCACAGAATTGTTTAGGTTGGAAAAGCCCTTTAAGATCACCGAGGCCAATGGTTAAATATGCCTGCCTGTCCCAACACTGGCTGCAACACCTCATAGTCCCAGCCTTGGGACAACCCGCCAGCCTTACTGAGAGCGCCCAGTTCCGCCTGTCACATGTGTCCTCGCGTTAGCTCCCACTCCCACACTCACTGGCAAGACACAACAGCTCCAAACGTTGGAACAACACAGGACTTTTGTAGACTTTGATCCGGAGCACACAATATGCAATCCCGCTCACAGAGCGAGGCAGGCTGACGCACAGCTCCTCAAATCCAACGTGAATTTGAGGGCTGCCACTTCCCATGATGTGTTTCAGAAACACGAAGAGCTGCTTCCCGATCCTCCTGGAGACACCGAAGCACTAAATCCCTCGTGCTTATGCAGTCTCTTGCAAGAGTCACCCACTAACCTCACGCCCCAAGAAAAAAACAAACAGCATTTGCACATGAAGGACAATTGCTTTCCGCACGTTCTCAAGCAGCCCTAAGACTCTCAGCTAAAGTTTTTGGGCAGTACCTGCTATGAAGCTGATGGTGTTCCACCAGCTCTACCAGCGGATCTTCAGAAACACTTTCTCAGAACGGCTTGTCCTGCTGTCACTGGATTTCGAGCAGAGCGTGCAAGAGCTGCCACCAAAAAAACGGACTAAAGGGTGTGTTTCTGCAGAAGACTCACCTGTTGGGGACAACGTGTGGATTTTCCAGGTCTCTGCAAATCTATCACAGGAGCTAGACAACTTAAACTGCCCTCATAATTAGAGGCACCTCATCCTTGCGTGATAAAAAAAGGTGAGACCGTCTCAAATCTTCCACCGCAACTCCTGAACCACCGTATCCGCCTCTGAGGTCACATGAAGGCACTTCATGCCCAACTGTCTCAGGGGTCAATGGCCAGCACGAACCACGATCCACTTCTGTACCGATACCAAGTCGAGACCAAGAGCACACGAACACACAACGGAGAGGCGAGATTCAGGTCCACGTTGTCTGGCAAATGACTCAGAAATGGCAGAAGCGCCCTCTGGGTGGGAAAATCCCTACAGTGAGTCTTCACTCGTCTTTTTACCCTGTAATGGAAGTCTCAACTCAGCTGCAAAAATATTAGTATTTTGTTCTGACTAAGCACAGCCTTCCCCAGGCACCGCACTGCGGTGGGAAACACATATCTCCTGCAACTCTGCCGGCACGGTGGGCGCTCCAAACTCGTGGAGGTCGCTGTCATGATCTCCTTCTCCTCCACCAACTCTGTACTTCGGTCCAAATATAAAGCAGCTGAACTAACCAGCAGAGAGGAAAAGCGTGTGTTTTTTTAGCTTGCGCTCCCCAAAGCCGCTCAGGTGACAAGCCGCCTCCACAGAAGCCAAATACTCAAACCCTCGTGCAGAGAATGAAGCAGGATGATTTTGGTGGGTTCCCAGAGCGACTGTGCTCGAAAACAGCTGCTGTGCAAGGGACGACCACCTCGCTGGGTCAAGACGCTCGAGACGCAAGAACGTAGATGGGCTTTGTGCAGCTGAGAACATGCTCAACGGCTGCCGGGGAATCACGCGATTCATTTAATGGCATGTTCACACGCACAAAAAAAATCGTAGTATAAGCTGAGCTACATAATAATCCATCGTACTGCAGGGAGCAGGGGGGCCCTACAACCTCAAAAAGAGCTGCAAGCAGTTACAGCTGTCACCAGCCTCGCGGATACAGAAGGTCCCGGGTACGGCAGAAGAGCACCGCTGTC
>NW_009724865.1:3799-6808 GCF_000703405.1 Apaloderma vittatum | reverse complement strand
AAGCGGGAGCAGCCTCAGCCACGCGCTGCCAGGAGCCTCGTCCGTCAGCGGCACTCCACGCCGGCTGATAACCCCAGCGGAGCCACTTGCGAGATTACAGCCCAAGGATTTCCTACGAGCACATCTAGAGAGCAAAGACTAAGTACAAAGACTCATACTTTTCATCTTCAGTTGCTGCCGGCGCTGCCGAGCTTAAACGGGGATTTAGGAAGCGCAGAAACGCGGCCACACTGTTACAGCACCTGGGCAAAAGGCGAACGTGTTTCTGTGACGCTAATTACCGCGGCGCACAGGTGACTGCAGGCAAGGCTAGAGACCAGGGCCTCTTCCTATCGGGGCAGCGCACAGACCCACAGAGCAAGTGAGCAGAAAACCTCTCTTGAAGAGACAGCGAAGAGAAGCAAACGAACGGGCCGTGAAGAGGAGCATTGCTGGCTCCAGGAAAGCACAGACGAAGGTCTTGGCAATAACCGAGCCACCCAGGTGGCGAGAGGCACTCTGCCACCTGCTTTCCTCGCTTGCCCTCTGACGCAGCCCACATCCCAGGAGATCTGAGCAGCTCTGCCTCCCTCCCCTTGGACACAGGCTGCCCCAGCCAGGGAAAGCTGCAGCACCCGCCCAGGTCGTGTCCTTGCAGGCCACGGCGCAGAGCCGGCCTCAGGCTCGCGTCCCTGCGGCAACGCAGCGTGGGATCCGATCGCGCCGCACACATGAGCGCCCGCAGACTGTCAACTTACCCCTCCCATTAAGGGCACTCGCATGTTGTGAGCAGCTACAATCAGTTTTGAGGTGAAGCCTCATCAGCTTCAATCCAGTTGCCTCTGCCCAGCCACAAGTCATGCCCCTATCATATCGCCCGTCGATCTTATGCCTCTATAGGAGGCTTTTTTAAGTAAGCAAAAAAGCAATTCGTCTTCCCTCCTGTCACAGAAATCCAAGCGCACTTTCCAGCCTCGAAAACACTTCACTGGGTCCGTCTCAGTCAAAACGACTTCCAGCAGGACCGACCATATTTTAAAAGTGACTGGAGACACACAACATCCATCTGTTTGCTGAAAGGCAGCAGACACACACAGCCTCCAAACACAGAGTTTAATTGAAATCCTTTAATCTGCTGCCGCAGCCCCACATTCTCTTTTATTCCCAGTAGCACCAAGGCGTGCGCTCTCCTAATGGAGCTCCGACAGTCGTCCTGTGCCTGGCTCTCTGTCAAACCACTCTAGCCTCCAGCTCCGGGCCCACAGTCTCATGGCTGATACCCCACAGAGACTCCTTTTCTTCTAAACGATCTTCAAAACTCGCTAATTAATGTACTACAACTGCATCGGATCCTTTAGAAGTCACAGGCAGAGCTGCCAATTGCCAAACCATACAGGGAAGTAGCAAACACCGAGGCGATGCTGAACTCCGCCGAAAACATTAAAGGGCGCTTTTGGTAATGGTCATTTTCTGGTCACAGGATGCCGAAATTCAGGCCAGTCACTCCATCCATCTGCAAAGCAAGGCAAGAACTCGGCACACACACAGCTCCCGTGAGCAGCCTCCGCTTCAGCCGGCCAGGCAGGACTCGGCTGCCTTGCTTCGGTAACTCCGTCGTCCTGGGAAAGAAAGGGGCTCCCGTTTCAGGGTGCTGAAGGACCCACCAGAAAAGCCACCTCCGCCTCCTCCTTCCCCCACCAGCCAAACCTAGCACTCGCACCCAGAGCCAGGTGAAACACGTCCCCCTCCAGCTGCACCTTTCCTTCCACTGCAACGGCAACATCTCAACTTACTGGGGACAAGAGCTCTGCAAGAATTAAACGCTTGAAGGTATGCCCAGGAACATCACAGGCAGGCCGGTGGGCTCCCGGTGACATCCACCCGGTGGCCGATGCTCGGGCTGCCCCATGCTCTCCTGCTGCGGGTGAGCGGAGCGAAGCTGGGCTCCCCCCGCACACGCTGGGCTATTTCTGAGCACAACGTGTCAGTTCCACCGGGTGTGGGAGTTTGTTTGTGTGGGTTTGTATGATTCGACTACTTTGAAACTTGGCTGAAGCCACATAATTCCCTTTTTATGGAACCCCTTTGATGGCCATTTAACAGAGAGGGCGAGGTTTAGCCTCAATTATAGAGACTTGGGGTCAGAGTCACTAGAAGACACATAATGACTAACAGTGAATCAGCCTGTGGTGGTTTCTTCATTTAAGTGTTAATGCAGCATATTAAACCCTGGACCAGGATCAGCAGAAAAGCCCCGTCTGTAATAAATGAGCACAATGGCTTAAGTAGAGGACTTTCATATTGCTCTACTTAAACCCGTGCAAGCTCTACAGGGAGGCACCCGAGCCAGGGTCACCCTTGCTCGCACATCTTCAGCTGACGACAGCGTCTCGCTTGCGCCGTGCAGGCGACAGCGGGACCGAGGGACAACAGCACCCGTCGCGCTCGCATGGGGAAGTCACAAATCACATGAGAACCTCTTCAGTCAGGGAGATCTTCCACTGGGCACCAGAGCTTCTACTCCACTGGCAACATCGCTTTCACGGGGAAAAACATACAGTTGTTACGCATTGTCTTGACACGGCCAAGAAGGGGTGAGCTCCTTGGCCTGGTGGATTTCTAGAGCACCTGCACGGGGCCAACACCTGCACCAGGCACCCAGACAAAGTACGTGGGGAAAAAGGAGTTTTGCTGCTGCTTCCCTGCAAAAGCGTGCAATACCCAAGGAGCCCAGTCTCCCAGCAACATCCTGCTATTTCCTTATTTCCTTCTAACGCAATTCCTCCTTCAAGCGCAAATGAGGATACAGGCTCCAGAAAACTCTAATTAGGCCCCCACAGCGCTCACAAAACCTCTGCAGGACACCAACCACGAAGCGAGACACCGACTCCCTTTATGTCACCGCCGTTCCCCACCCTGCTCTTCCTCACACGGCCGTTACTGTCGCTGCCCGACGAGCCCACGGCCTCGCCGCCGTTTCACTCCCACAGCTTCATCGTGTCTCCTCCCAGAGACCCCGTGCAGCAAAGG
>NW_009724865.1:3352-3692 GCF_000703405.1 Apaloderma vittatum | reverse complement strand
AAAAAGGCTCAGGGCGGGACAGGTGCCACCGGCCCATTCATTCACCGCTGCCAGCTGGCTCCTCGGCCTCGCGCCGACCCGTTAGCGCCGTCCGACTCATCGAGGAGAAGCCTGGTCTGAAATTTCATCTTGCTCTTACATCAATCTCTTGGTAATCGTACGTTATTGGCTAGAGCACGAAAAATGTTGTAAAGAAACGTGTAACGTCAGTACTTGGGCCTGCAGCTGCTGCAGATAATGCCGCTGTGCAGTTCTAAGAGATGCTCCCTCTTGCTTAGCCAAAGCCCATTTCTAGCTTCCAGGCTTTTAGTCGATCTGCCCACCAGAGGAGAACCGAAAC
>NW_009724865.1:2228-3321 GCF_000703405.1 Apaloderma vittatum | reverse complement strand
TCTTCTGCGGCACACAAACGATGAAAGCAGAGCCAGGAGAGCAACAGCCTAACAGATGCCTGAGAAATGAGCCACCCAAGACCCTCAGCCACCACCGGCCGCGAGCAGCGAGAAGCGGGACAGGTGAAGCTCCACACGATGAAAAGGCAAATGGCCGAGCAAAGGTGACCGAGCCAGGCCCTCGCACGGCCCGTTACAGAACACGCAGCACCTGTACCCAACAGCTTCCGTTCGACCAGGCAACGAGGAATTGGAGTGTACCGGCACCTGGAAGGAAAATCGGCTGAGCTCCAGCCTTTCTCCAGCTGCGTGTGTGACGGCAGAAGGAGGCCTATGTTCCATCAGGGACAGAAGCATCACACGTTCGGGTTACCAGCCAGTAAAACAACTCCAGGGAGACAAATTCCTTCCTAGCTCTGCCCATTACCAAGCTATTATTTAAAATGCTCAGAAATCCAAAAAAGTGGAAAACCAGCCTGGGAGATGGTAGGACAGTCCAGCAGGAAGATCACTGGCCTCGGGAGGTAGCCACGACCTCCCAGGACTGCAAATTCTTACCTCCAAGAGAAAAAGGAAGGTGAAAACTAACAGCCACCTCCCAAGGAAGGGCTCCACCTGTGCAGCGCAGCAGTTTGAACTTGCAGAATGAGGGAAGGCTGAACACTTACGGCAACATCAGCGGCAGCTCAGCTGCAGCAGGTACAGAGAGAGCCTCCAGCAGCGTGTGGTGGCCACAGCGGTCCCTCTCCTCCCTCCTCACCCCAACAGCTCCCGAAGGCCACGGGACGGCGAGGCACGTGCTCTGTAGCACGTTCACGAAGTCCCCTCGGTTAACATTCACTGACTGACCCTTACAGAAAAACACGGCATTAAAAGACAACCTCGGTGCCTGAACAGAGCTGGAATTCGAACGAGGTCACCTGGGTGGTTTATAAATGGAAATTGTGTGGAAAATAATTCATTCAGTAGGTCACTCAGAAGATTTTTACAACAGAAACAAGGGGTTTCTTGTGAATGACGAGAGGAGACAAAAGAAAGAGGGATGGAAAGCAGGAAACCAAAGAGGACAGATGCAGCACGAGATCCCGCAGGT
>NW_009724865.1:0-2197 GCF_000703405.1 Apaloderma vittatum | reverse complement strand
CACCCCAGCCAGAGGAGCGGCTCCAGTCCCTGCTCAGCCCTCAGAACAGCTCTTTCTTCCCGAGCGCAAGACCCCAACTTTGCACAGCCAGGGACTGCATGAAAATTGCTGCCATGGTTAATAGGCAAGTTATGGACTGTTCCCTTCTATTTCATGAGTTCCAGCACAGGAAATCATGAATTGGGATGATTAACATTCTCTTTTGTTAGTGTCCCCAACACTGTCAACCCATGTTCAGCTCGTGCAGTTCAGTTCTACGTAAAACGCAAGGTTCTGTGGAGGCAGCACAGCCCGGACCACCGGAGCCAGGCGTGCACAGCCCACGCTCCCCTCCTCTCGGGGAGCACGCCCAGGCCTCGGTTTCAAAATGGCTAGAAAGATTCTGGTCCTGTGATACAAAACCAGGCAGTGAACTCTCCTCCGTTTTTCTGTTTTAGGGAAAAGGGGGCGCCAGCCAGGCATGCCTAAGTCCTTATCTTCGGATGCCATGTCAAAGTCCGCTTGACCCGGTCAATGTCCATAGGAAAGGCAAACAGACGCCAGCGTCCCACCGAGAGACCATCTTTAGATTCACAGGCAGGAGCGAACACGAGCCCACACAGCTACTAACTCTGCCTTCCCGAGAAGGGCTAAAGAGACGGGGTACAAAGGATTTCCGAGCTCACGCAGGCGTTTGTGCTGGAATTCCTCTGGAGACATCAGATGAGCACGGTTCCCAAGGAGGGGCCGTGACGAGCAAACCAGCTTTTCTCTAAGAGAATGTGACACCAGGTCAAGTTTGTGCAGGGATTTGGTGGCTATATTTGAACGCTGCCCGATTCTTCGATGCAGCGCCTACTGCAGAGATCACCTCTGGAAGGGGCTGCCAGCACACTCAGCCACTGGGCTGCGTTTCACCATCAAAGAACCCTTTCAGATCCCTAAACGGGACCGTTTTGCCAAGGCTTTGCCTTCCTCCGAGTCGCTTCCGTTCAGTCAAACGGCTAAAAGTGAAGGAAACGAGCTCTCGGTAGGGCTGTTTTGCATTCCCGCTGCCATGCAAAAAAGCCTTCCCGTACAGATTTGCCCTTTCCAACACATTCTACACCAATATCTCCCCTCTAACCTCATGAGTCCCAGAGCCCAAAGCAAGCAAGTAGCTCCTCTCTCCTGCCTCTCCCAGAATCGGTAGCCACAACCCCAGCAGTGAAGGAAAAACACTGAACCAACAGGGCTCCAGGTTTGCGGGTGAGGCCAACCCATTCGCTCGTCCTTCTCTCTGCAGGCTGAGATTTGAAAGGAAACCCGACCTCCGAGCTCAGAAAGGTTCCAGGTCGAGTTTCAGCTCGAGCTACTCGGCTCAGCCTCCCAGGCACCGGCAGAGCCACACAGCACCTGCTCCAGCACAGGTACCTCGGGGCCCTGGAGAACACCCGGCGCTCAGCGGGACTGCACCTCCTCCTGCTCCCCACAGTAGCCCAGGGAACACGCTCTGCCAGGCCCAGCAGGAGAAGCCACTGCTAAAGCCACCAGCTCCTCGGGAACGAGTTTCCTAAAGTCAACAACTACCCCCAGTTACTACACAGCAGCAGGGGTGAGCATCAACTGCCGTTCCTCAGGCTTAGCATCAACTGTCCATAAACGACGCCCTGCCAAGGTGGGACGGGATTTCCAGACAAAACCCGCACGCGTTTTCCTGTCCTTCACTTAAAACCAACTCTTCCCACACAAAAGACAGTCTCCGCTTTGACATTTTGAAAACTTCAGAGTTAGCACCACTCAGCAGAAGCCTTGACTCAGTGGGGGAGGCTGAAAACAAGAACCTAACTTGCAGCTCCAGGAGCCAGCTCCACTCAGGACGATCGGTCTCCTGCATTTGAAGCATCCGAACTTACCAGCCCTGCTTCTACGGGCAGCGTTCAGCTTTGTGATGGGGAAAACAGGAGCCGAGCCCTACACAAAACAGCAGCGGCTGAAGCGCAGAATAGATGGCAGCAGCTAGCACTTGAAGGCACACAAACCGGCGTTGGTTTATACAAGGCAGTGATATATAACCCAATTCTGAAAAAGAATTGTTCCGGGAGGTGTTAACTGATTTCTAAAGAGCCCCTGAAATTAATGTGACTTAGCTACCTGGGCAAAAAGCCAGAGTTTCAGCGAATGAAAGGAACTGTGGGTTTCCACTAGTGTTTCAGTCCAAGGCGACTCCTGACATTGA
>NW_009724864.1:0-23280 GCF_000703405.1 Apaloderma vittatum | reverse complement strand
CGTGCGCTGCTCCGAGGGGGAGAACCGGAGGACAAGAGGCCGGCAGGAAGGCGGCGAAGGGAGCGGGACTGCGGGTCAGGAGACCCCGGGGTGGCTTTCCTGCACCTTGGATAACATGCGGACTAACAGAGAGTTTTGGAGTGACTTGTCGAGAACTCAGACTGAGACTTCTACCAAGCAACGTCAACTGTGGTCAGAGGCACAGAGAATTATCAACTCTAAAGAACACCCGAGGCATGAAACAGGAATACTCACAAAGCTCATGGGGTTAACACCACAAAGGAGGGTGTGAGAACATTTCCGTCCCTTCTTTGCAGAGCGATGAGGTTAAAAAAATAAAATGTGACAGTGAACTGAACAGCCTTCCCTCCCTTCAGGGGAGCTCGCGAGGAAGTGGAAGACGTCGTCAGCTGACCTCACTTTCCAAAAGCTAAGACAGGCACGAAGATGCCAGATTCTGTGTAACCACACACTCGCCACGTTGAATTTTATACGTGAATGAGTAAGATTTTAATACCATCGTCAAAAAGTGACATAAGCCGCTCTTCAGGTCATCTTTTACCAGTCCAGTCCACGGGAACGGGGCCACGGTCGTCGGCAGAACGGCCACAAGCTCTCCCCGAATTTCTCCCGAGCGTTTCAGAAGCGGGGACGCGCATGCACTCCCGGTGACACCGACGGCAGTCGAACTCCAGATTTACAAACGGTATTATAGCAAAGCATACGCTCTGAAGTTACCAGGTTAGTAGTATTCATGACTAAAATGTATGAGATATATTCCTAGTGTAGGTTTTAATCACTTCAAAATCAGACTGAGTTTAAAAAATAAGTATTTCCCATTTTCTATCCTTTTATTTATTTTTAACTGACATTTAATAAATTATAAAATTGGTGTATGGTGAAATATATATATCAGCCAGATATGTATGAAATACACATGCATGGGAAAAACTATTTAACTCACTTTTAACTCACACACACAGATCTATAAATACATATATACACACACATATACATATAAACACAAACATCTGTTTTCAAAATTCAAGTCAACTATTTAGTGGCAGAGGGATGCTGTAAAAACACTAAAAACGATTTTGATGCCACATAATGTGAACCTTTCAAATAACCATACGACTGATCATACAGCAATACCTAATGCTACTTGGATTAAAGATTTTTTTTCTTTTTTTTCCTTTTTTTTTTCCTTTTTTTTTTCTTTTTTAATCAATGCAAGATTTTGAGACAACTTCAATAGGCAAAAGGTGGCCCTTGTCAATGCTCAAAGCGACTAGCTGCAATCAACAGTTTTGGACATTAAAAATTCAGACAAGAATCTGCTAATTTTAGTATTCCTTAACTCTCTTTCCTGATAAACTTGTTACCTGCACTTTCAACCAGTTATAAAAATATTTTTCACACCAGAGGAAATATTTACTCTCTCTGACATGGCCTTTGGGACACAAGAGAATAGCTTCCTTCCCTCCCCCTTCTCTTACTTTAAAGAATCTCCTGAAAAACTGCATTCCAGCTATTTACACATTTCACTCTGTAATAAGAACGGATCAGCCCAAATGGCCCATCAGTTCTAAAAAAACCGATTTTCCTATGTCATGCACGACTTAAAAAAAACACAAAGAAAAAGAAAGCAGGAAGTAAGTATGGCTCAAAGCTCAACATAAGTGTATAGAAAAATCAGGGAAATAAAAAAAGAATTATAAGGCCAAAAAGAGAAAACTGAATTTGGAAACCCACTACCCTAAGAGACTCCAACATGTGGCAACACGTCTGAGCACAGGGGCGACGCGGCGGGGCTTTTGGATTGGGTTGGCTTTTGGTTTAAAGACACATTGAACACTTAATATTCACTCTGATGAATGCGAACTGGGAAGCCGGTGTACCCAGACCATTATCAGCTGCACAAACCATGCAATAGTGTGGTAGCATTTGTGTTTTCTTCCGTTTTTCGATAACTTTTAAGCAGAAATTTGATCTCCTGCAGCTAGAAGTAGGTTTCTCCAGGCAGAACAAGATAGGCCTGGATTCAACAGGCCGTTTACGCACGCATGGCTACCTTGAAAGCACAAGCAGTCTCACAGATTTAAAATTGACACATGCTTACTATTTTGCTGATTAGGATCTGAAGTTATTTTAAAAGGATTTCACAGTAAGTTCTTAGAAACAAAAACCTTACAGTCCAATGCGTCAATGCTTTTATTTGGGCTTAGATTCCATAGAAATTCTCTGTCTTGTCCGGCATCGGCAGAGCCAAGTAATTCCTCAGTCTGAGATTTTATTGAGTCTGGCCCTCGAGAATAATCGCTGGACTAATGAGCTTGTGCAACACGCTTGAGCAAAGCACGGAATAATAAAAAATAAAAATAAGTCGTCTGAATAGAGGGTCACACAGAACCAGAAATGACCAAAACCAAAAATATCCTGAAAAACCAAACCCACTGCTGAAAGGTTTTGTCCTGCGAACAGAGGGGATGCTGTGGAACAGTCTGGGTAGGGTTTATTTCGCTTTAATAAAATCTGCACTAGACACGGGATGGGGGAATTAGATTCCACCACCAAAGATAAATGTCTCCAAGAGAAGAAAAAACCCTCTCAACAAGTTTGAACTTCAAAAGTTCAGCTCCTTTCCTGTTTATGTTACCGTGAAGAAAATAATGCCATCTGTGTCCGAACTAGAGGGGAAAAAAGTAACTCATATGACAAATGCACAGGTGTAAAATCTTCAGCATCCATAAAAATGAACTGAAGCTCCTTGTTTTTGTTATTTTTTTTTGTTTTGTGTTTTTTTTTTTCTTATTTTTACCAGTGAGGCCATCTTAGGTTTATATACAAAAGTAAAACTGAAAATATACTTTTGTTCTCTGTACACATAATTTTTTTTCCTCTAAAAAAGGAAAAAAAAAAAACACCCAACAAACCAAAAACTTGTCTATGTTTCTAACATAAAGTAAAACCAAGCACAAAGATTTCCTCTGACGAGTTCATTGACTCCAAAAATCAGTCCAACGAAATAATGTCTGGTATGATACCAAAGATAGACGCCGTGTCCGTGCTGCTCCTACTTGCAACTGGATGACCATGACTCTCTCGCAGGCTGTTGGAGGAAACAAGACTGCTGTTACTGCCACTATTGCTACCGTTTGTGGCCGGCAGAGAACTGCTTCCTCCTGCATTCAGCTGATCGAGAAACATCTGAGATGAAGTGTATGGGAAAAAACGAGAGTGTAAGAGTTCTTGATCATCTGATGCGGAAACCGCCGCAGCTGCAGCGGCAAGAAGGGATGTGTTGTAATGCTGGGGGGGGAAAAACAACATTTGCAAGTTACATTTCAGACACCGGAGTTTCGATTCAGAGCAGCACAAAAAGAAGGTATTTGTAAGCTAAAGCTCTGCCAGCTTCTGGGTTTCAACCTCTCTGGTAAGGTAAGTGGATCGATGCAACGAACTTTTACCTCTGCAGCCCCTGATTTCTGAAGCCGAAAGAAACTGGAAATACTAGTATTAGTAAAAGCAAACACTACAAAGGCAACAGAATCGCAAGACTCTCAAACCAGCAAGGAATGGTAAGCAGCAGCACTCTTTTTTACCTCTTCCAAAAAATTCCTCGGTGGGAAAATGCCCCAAAATTCAAAGAAACATTTTGCCATCCCTCTCCTCCGCTCAAAAGTCACAGACCAACCCCAGCTGGTGGGACTATGTGCTAATCACTGCTGGTGGAGGAAAGCAGACTTGTGTGAAAAAGGCACTTCGAACCAGCACGCGCCGTCCCACGAGAGGACAGCAAGGCCTGCCCCGAGTTACACCCTCAGCTGCGCAGCCCCTGAAAGGCAACATCCTCAGCTACCAAGAACCAGATTTTAAGGAAAATCTCTCCCTAGGGTAATTTTGTTCTCGATATTTCTTTCCGCTACGACGAAACGTACATGTGGGTCATTCAGCCTCGTTGCCCAACATTTACGTGCTGGTATAATTACGCCGTATCAGTGCAGATAAGAGACTTCTGCACTACCTGCCTCAGAGTATTTCTCGTGCCTATGTTTTACTGAGTATCAAGACAGCTCTTCTGAATCCAAACTCTACAGCGTAGGTTCTGCCCTTAATTATGATACGAAAGTATCCCTCTACGTTTAGCGCAATTCTCCTCTTCAGGATTGCAGAGGAGACACAAAGGGACAACGGGCAGGTGAGCCACCCCAGCGCCTTGCTTTTCTTGGAGGCACAGGAGGAAAAAACGATCAAAGTGTGAGGACTTGCTAACTCAAGATTCCTTTTGAGAATGACCTGCTTAGTTCCCAAAAACTGGAGGAGCCAGCATCAAGCTATCCCATTTCAGAAAGCGTTCAAAGGAAGGTGGCAAACATGGCATTAACAGGCACACAGCCTCAGGGAAAAAAAATAAATTAAAAAAAGATAAAATCAGAGAGCTGCCCCTGGGTCTCTGAATCGTGTCAGGGACTGTCGAGAGTGCCAGCGGTGGGGTCAGCATCACCAGACGGCCAAAGTCACACCTCAGGTCTGGAAAACTAAGGAGGTGGCTGGTGGACCTACGGCCATGGCCGAGGGTCATTCCACAACAAAACAGTGTCTGAGCTTAACTCTGGGAAACTGAAACGTCTACCTTTTGTTATGCCTTATCCTACGCTGTATTTACAGGATACTTATGTTTGGTCACAGTTTCTATGTGTATAAAATAAAGCTGCAGCCTGCCTGCATTTACACCTACATCATACATCTGCTCCTTCCTCCCCCATACATCTATGCCAGCAAGTCCTTCTCAGAAAACAGTATCTGCCAGATGACTTGATTTTCCTTGACTTACCTGATTGTCTCCTGACAGGAAAGGGAAGAAATCTAAACCTGTAAAGAGCCAAAGGAAAAAAATAATGAAGCTTCTCAAAGCAAAAAAGCACCTCCCCATTTTTTCCATCATTCATTTTGAAATAAAACCAGCGTAACTTGAGATTCTCTTCACTACCAGAGCTTGCCTTATAAAACCTTGAGATATTAACCTAATTTTCTTCTTACTAGCAGTCAGAAGCTCACCTTGCAAGTCATAAGGCATAGGTGTCATATGGAATGGGTGCCTGTAGTCTTGGATAAGTGACGTGTTGATGTAGCTGGTGTCAACAGCAGGAAGGCTTGGTGTTCTCGACACAGGAGATGCTTGATGGGGTAAATTTAAAATGCTGGAAGAAATAAAGGTTTGTTACGGGAATAAAATACAGTCTTGGCTCTAATGCTAGAAGAACAGCATTTGAAGATTTCTGTCGCTGCCTCGTGCCTATTTTCAAATTTAACACCAAGTCAACCTCTCAATGCGCATTGTGAACGCAGTGACAGGTGCGCAACAACCCCCCTACTCAAACTCAAAGCTTCACTAGAAAGCATCACGCAACACCACAGCGTCTCAACGAGTCTCGTAGGGACCGGAAGAGACAGGGTGGAAGAGACATGAGCATCACACATTTCCCAAGCTCTCTTTTCACAATGACATTTTCAGAAAAAAAGTGAATTCAAGACAGCTGAAGTTTAGTAAAATTAAAAGCAAAGTAAAATTCAGTCTCCAACAGTAGAAACTGATGACTCTCGCTATAAATGGTGTCAGGATCTCTGCTATAAATATATTACAAATACTCCTAAGCCAGGACAAAAAAAATCCTAAAGGTATATTGAATCCCAAAAACGTACAAATCTGTAAAACACCACAACGTTCATACCCTACAAAGTAATTAGAAATGAAAGGCAGCAAAAAAGTTGTTGAGGAGTTTTAAGGGATCACCGAATCATTTCCATCAGTGGAGCAGTAATCACCTCAATAACAGGATCCCTCTGGTGTAGCCTCAGTTTTCTTCCCTCCATGTTTATGTAAACAGGGAGCTCTTAAGGGCTCGGCTGCTCAGGTGTAACCAGGTTGTTCTAGCACTCTTTATTACTATGCTACTGGCAATAATCACCAGCAAAACCCACACACTCCCATACCACACCCATGTTTCTCGGTGCTCTCTCTCTCTCGCTCTCTCTCTGTGCTGCTTTTGTGTTTCTCTATGGAAGAAAAACATTTCCAGATTTGCAAAAAACAGACTTAGCCACAACCTTTTGTGCCGTTTTATACTAATTTTGACAAAACCAACTGACAAACTGTATCATGTTACACACTTCACAATTCAAAGTTGTTATTCCAATCTTCTCGGGCCTTGTGACCTGAGATCAAGTCCATCAGGATATAATTCAAATACAGAACTTTCCAGATACAATTTCTTCTGAAATTTGTTACTACTCTCCATGGTGAGTATATTCTCTCTGCATCGGCCTGTATATTTTATTCTCACCCCTTATTATTTAACGGCGATGCTGGAGATATGGAAGGACAGCTTCTCTTTGCAGGTGGTTCTTCCTCCTCTTCATCTGATGAGCTATCAATGGTTAAATCAATCACTTCTACTTTCTTGTTTTTATTTGACTGTTGGTGAGAAGACACCTGGTGTTCCAAGGAAGAGCTTATGCATCCTATAGAAAGAAAGTCAAGCTTATAAGCTGTAGCTTACGACAACACTACAATCATCATAACATCACAGCTTATCATATTCTTCATAAATAAAGCTTGCAAATTACAATAAAAAGACAACAAGATGACACAACATTTCAAACAACTTAAAAGTACCATCAGCCTCAACCAGGTTACTCCAGTAATCTCTCACAAATTACCATCAAAAGCTACAAACATACAGGCAGAAACGAGCATTCTGGAAAGCGAAAGGAACATCAACACTTTGCAGTTCAACAGGCACCCCAAAGCCACTTACCATCGACCCCATTGTAAGACGCGGTGACTTCCTGCACTTCCTTTTTCGATCTCATAGGAGCCCACGATCCATCCTCCTTAAACTGAATTTCATCACAATCTGTACAATACTTCAGGATTTCCATGAACAACCTGCCAATCAAAACCCACTTAGTATCAGTCCTCAAAAAGAGATTAACTCCTTTTTGTCCTACAACATCTCTGTTGGCCAGTGTAAGTTTCAAATTAGTACTTACAAGGAGTCGAAAGCTTTCACTGTTCTACCCTTCTTGTCATCTGCTGCCTTGACAGAAAGGCATCATTGCAAAACTTAAAGTATTATCTAAAATAAAAACCTGTACATTAACTTAGAAGAACCACAAGCGTGGAATCCTGCAGAGCTCATGACAGAACTCGCCGTTTCCCAACACCAAGGAAGAACGTGAACTGGCATTAAAAAAATAATCATCTCCTCCTTACCCCCAGCTACCTTTGACAATATTTAACCAGATCTTAAAGGAGCCCATATAGCTGAGTAGTTAAGGACCAGTATTTCCTGGAACCTTGAGCATGGGAATCTAAACTTGCAGCCTCTTCTCCTTAGCTGTGTCTCCTACAACTTTTAGGATCCTGGCACCACATCACTCCCAGTGGGAATTCCAGCTTCTGACCAAGCTTATTCATGTGGTTCTGTGTAGGAAAGAGCTTTGCTTTAATTAGCGAGAAAGTTCACTCTTTCCCAGATTGAAACGTTTTCTAGAAATAAGCTGCTCTTTGGGATGCTGTAATTTTATCACCTAATCCCCAACATCTGCACCTGGCACCATGAGAAGAAACAAGGAAAATGAGTTGCTTTAATTATTACTGTCCTTAGTCTTTACTATTTTAGGCTGAAACCTAGAACAAGAAACCTCCCACTTCTTTGATCCAAAGCAGAGGACCTGGAAATCCCAGAGCCCATGAATCTAAAGCAGCCTGGGTGAGCCCCAAGTGTCTCTTCAAGAGTTTTTTGCAAGGTCTTAGAGGGGATCTCGAGCAATCTCACGCTTCACTGGCAGGTCACCAAAACAAAGCATGTACTCACTAAAAAAAAAAAAAGCTCAATCTTTTCCGAGGTGGGTTTTTGAGATTCTGTTTGCTTCAAGGTTGTTAGGTTTGTTTGTAGGGGTTTGTTTTTTGAGGTGCCTTTTTGGGCAAAACATTCTGAGAGAGACTCTACTTGTTCTCTCCCTTTATCACACTTTGGAAAGAAGATTCCTATCTAAGGAATTAAAATGCAAACCCGGGAGTACATACTCGGCACTTCTTCACAGAGACCAACATTTATCTTTTTAACATGTTGCAGGTGGGCAGTGCCACAGAATCAATCTCTATGTCCCTCTATACAGCAGCTCTCCAAGTGTGAAACTGTACGTGGAACTGTGCGTGCGTTTGGGGCTGGCAGTATTTATTTGATCTAACACAAATGTCAGCTACCAGCTACGCCAGACTTGCGTGGTTGCTCCATTAAAAGCCAACATGGGCTGTTTTCAGCCGGGGATCCAGCACCACTGAAGACTGAAAATCAAAACTGACCAAACCCACAATCATCTCGGGCAGGATAGCTCAAAAATTTACCTAGCATCCAGAGAAATACCTTTCATTATTATTAACTTTCAGTTTGATGACCACAATTCTTCCAGAATATTGAACAAAGAGGTACTTGGTTAGTAATTCTTCGCCAGGAGGAGGGAAATTAAATATCGTGGTAACTTAAAGCAGGTCACAGCCAGATAACCAGGATTTCACCGTATTCTGTGCAGCAGAAATCATTTTGATTCCCATTTTACTCACCCATCAATAATGAGATGTTCATAGGGAGCCTTCTTGTCACAGACAGGGCAAACCCAGGTTGGTTTCTTCTCATTCATTTGAATATACAGAGTGGCATCGAAACACTGCAGGTGGGAACAAGTCAGGGCCCTACAGGGTATAGTGAGCCGCATTTTACCAAGCTTTAAGAGAAAGGAAAAAAGAAAAGATTACATCGTCTTGGTACTATATTAACAAATAGGGCTTTTCTGTTTGAAAAGAGAGAGAGAGGGTGAGTTTTAATCCAGAAAAAACTCTCACAAATCCAAGTTTTTATTCAAATGCATGCCACAAACACCGTTTCCTCCTTTCTGTAGGTTTGACTATTTCTTAAAAGTTACTAAAGATCATATTTTTAGCTACATTTCACCAAGGAAACTGAAGACTGCATCCTTCCATATTCCTGTAACAGAACACAGAATCCACTGAGCACCTGTAACACACCAGTGTCCTGCACAAATCACAAAAAATAATTTGTCTTGGGTAGTATTTTAAAAGATGATTAACACGGGCCAGTCCTCTCCTGTTCACTCACAGCTGAAGTGTGTACTCAAGCTGGCGGCCACACCTCAGTAATCAGGGCAATACCAGAACTACTCGTTTAACTAACTCGTAAACTACTCATTTAACTTAACTGGTTTAAGTAAATGCATTTGCAGGATCACAGATCATTTCCTGACGTACTTCCCTCCCTCCATCATCTTCACCACTTTCTCCGAAGAACCGTCAGAACATGACGACTCCCAGAATAAGTCACCTCTATTCACCCTCCAGAAACTATTTTATCCTCCTCTGCTGTGTACACAGGAGGGAGCTAATGTGAAATTTCTCTGCCTTTTTCTTGCGTAAAATACAAATAGCTGGCTATCCCTTATTTTACTGCCATACTTTTTCAACACAATAAAGTTCTAAAATACAGCTTCAGATGAGGATCATCATTTTCTTCAAGTTTGTAGAAAGGCCAGGACAGGGAGGTTCTGCAGCCAAGCACAAAGATTCCACAATTTTAATGCAAAAAGCACAGCTGAGTGCTTGAGCTGAGCAGGTAACATGGGAGAGCTACACGTTCAGGTTAAACTGGGGAACAGGAATATCTTCACCTGGATTAGGTAAATCAGTGCTAACCCAGCCCATAAAACATTAACATATGATTACACTGAATGCAAAGTTGATTAGACAGTGAAAGGCACTTCACAGTAAGCTGAAATAAAAAAGTTTGCTCTCCTCAAAAAAAATACACAATAAAACCCAAGCAGTTGCTTTCTGGCAAAGTGCTTACGCCGCAGTTTAGGAGGGGCTTTAACTGCCCACACTAAAGGTAAAAAGCAGGAGTGTCTAAACAAGACTTTTCCCACATCACAAAAGAACAAAACAATTAATTTCCAACTGTGTATACTGAACATTTTCAAGTTAGATCTATTTGACTAGAACACACACAATGACTTCATCTGAAAACCTTCAGCCAGTTCTCGCAGCGGACAGGAGGAGGAACCGCTTTTAGCAGCAAGCACCGCGCTCACGCGCAACCATTCTGAGCAATGCAAGACGGGGGCCACAGGATGGCACTCCATCTCAGAATATCACAAAACTAAAAACACGATCAAGAACAAAGGCTCTACTCGCAGTCCACTACTTCCTCCATGATGCTTTTTATTTTTATTTTTTTTTTTGCATCCCCCATAAACAGAAATATCCTTCCACCCCTGGCAAATCCAGCTAGAATACAAGATCTCGTTTCTTTTTCTTCGCTCTGGCTCTGGGGCAGGTCACAAAACTCCTCACCAGATGGGAGGGGAGCAGAGAACTCCCTGGGGAGCCGGTGGTAACGGGGCTGGAGAGCTCTGACGGCAGGAGGTGCTGTAGGTGCCATGTGTTTGGCACCCCCGCCCCCAAAATCCATGACCAAGCACATTATTTCTGTCACACAATCAACCCCCAACAAAGCCAGGCCGCCTGATCCACGTCTGGTACGAATTCTTATCTCCCAGATGGTAGGGCAACGGCTCATTTGTCTTTTGGGCACAATACGAGACTCCTAACGCAGCGAGGATCAAGAGGAAGGGTTCCGGAGAGAAAACCTGGACGCTTCGATGTGATGCAAAATAAAAAGAAAGAAGGTCGGAGGCCAGGAGGAATGTAAACACTTGTCTCCCGAGTAAAAAAAGCAGATTTAAACCAGAAGCGTTTTCACAGGCTCTCGGTCTAAAAAGCGTGCCTCTAATTTCCAAGCAGCAGTCAGATTTAACTGAAGCCATACGCACGCAGATAGAGTCAGCGCAGTCGGCGTTAACAAGTTGATGTCTCCTTTCCCTTTTTTGGCATTAAACCTCCTGGATCATCTCTGCAACACTGGCCAAGCTGTGCCAGAACTGACAAAAGGGAAGGTCATAAAAGAAAAGGATGCGTCCCAACTTCTCCAGAACTGTGTTCCCCCAACATGGGTCCTGTTGCAATTCCTGCCTGATGGCAGCCAAAGAAACTGCATTAATTTATTTTTTTTTTACAAGTACACAAAACATTGCTGTCTTTTCGTGCTAAAAAATGCACCCAAACCAGGAGTTAAGGATTTGTAGCAAAAAGCTACAGTAAAAGGCTAGATTTTGAATTTTTGTTAAGTATTTGGGCAGGCTGCTGAGCCTGCAGATTAATTTATTTTCATTTCAAGGGGCAAAAAAGAACATGAATGCAAGCATCTTCCTGAAATACAAACTCAGTCCAGCCCATTTGCCTGCTGCATCTTGGAGAGACTCAGCCAACAGTTAAGGCCAGCTTTTTCTCTGTGCTCCACGGTCTCAGAGGGAGAGCAGGCCTCTGTGCTAAAAAAAGCTCAGCAGCAATCCAAAACAAATTCAGAGGAAGCTGCCTCGCTCTGCAGGGTAAAAAAAAAAAAAAAAAAAAATGTGAAGTCTAAACCCGCCCCCCCCATCCAGATACACAATTCCCATTTATTTCGTTGAAGAATACGTGTGAGAGATTGGCACTCATAACAAATGAGAGGGGAGAACAGCAGCCTCACATGAACAGAGCTGAAGATGCGTCGTTCTTTAATTTTCAGTTCTGCTGCCGGAAACCAAATCAGCATTTCCAACACGTACCTTCAAAGCACGCCCTGTCCACTCCAGCATTAAAAAGCAAGTGCAAAATATTTACAAAAAAATTCTCCCCGAGCCAAACGCTTAGGAATTAGCAAGTAAAAAATATGGAGGCTCTAATAAAATTACATTCAGACCCGAGGACAATCTGAATCATGCTAATAATCTATTCATAGCACAGGTTGAAAGGAGTGGTCTCTGTCCCAACGAGCCTCTGCAATGATGGATTTTTCAAAGAGCTACAGTGAAATCCAATAGCATCCAATGAGGAACATGCTGGAAAAAAAAGTGTACAGGCTTCATAGACATGATTAAAATGACACAGAGACAACTACGCCGAAAATAATCCGTCACAGACTGTTTTACACGTCTGCCAGAAAATTAGTGAAGTTTTGAAAGGGAATACTGACAAAGGTAGAGGTTCTGCAGAACTCCATCCTCATGTGTGACCGCTGCTTTGGTTTTACACCTGGCAGAACTTGGAGAAAGCAAAATAGAATTTGACATCTTTAGGTATTAGCACACTTGCAGCCCTAAAAGCAGCACTGTAGAGATGTTCCTGCTCTGATACTAACTCATGGGAATAGCAGTCACCAATACAGAACACTGCAGCTGAAGGCACTGCAGAAGAACTTTTATCGGTAACGGAGGCCATCGGGACCGACAGAAACTTGTCAGGAAACTCTCATGGAACAATCTATAAAGCAACGTAACTGCCTGAAGTGGAGGTTTTGACACATCAAGTATGAGTGAAGTAAAAATCTCTAATTCCAGAAGATACATGAAGATAATGAATTAACACACAGGCACTTCCGAACTCTTAGAGCCATCTAATTCCTACTAACAGATTACTATCTTTGCCTGGATGGGAAACTCATTTTAAGAGGTAAGAATACTGTGCCTAAAGAATGAAAAAGGAAAAACCAACCCAACCAAAACCCCAACATCACTACTGTTGTGCTTTCTAGAATAACGAAGTACTAAGAAATTCAGCTGTAACCGCTCAGCAAAATAAGCTGCCAGGTGTGAACCCGAAATACTCCAGCGTTCCAAACCTGCAGCAGTTTCAATATGACACATAAATTCACAGGTTTACAAGATTATAGGTTATGAAGGTCTAAGTTTACAGATCAGGATTTCATTTTGTAAATGCAATCCCTACATCCTCTTTAGAGCTGAGTTGTCCTTGCTTATAAATGTGTTGTTATTTAGTTAGCATTACGCTGATACGGAGAAAGCGTGAAGATTTAAGATCGCAAAAATACGACATTTACAGATTTACAATAATGTAATACACATATAAAAAGTAACCACAATGTCAACTGTGCATTTAACGAAGCAAAGCTTAGATATCTAAAAGCTTATCTTTATATTGGTAGAGTTTAAGAACATATTAAATAACTTAAGAAATAAGCTTCAATTTTGCAAGAATAAAGTCAGTTTTCTTCTTTAGATTTCAAAACTGAAAATTAAGCATCAAGCTTGAACGGATTGCGTCAAACCAGGAAACACATGCATCTTTCATACTGAAAAGAGGAGAAAAAGTCATACAGTAAAAACAATACTGGGTCAGTCAATAAAGAGAGCAAGTATTCTGAAGCCACATGGTCCTTGAAACAAGAGCACTAAGTCCTAAAGATTTTAAAAAGTGCACATAATATTAATATTGTGCTATTTACCAACGACAGCACAAAGGCAGGTATAAAGTAACACTTATTTCCACATCTACCTGCTTAAAAAACAATTAGTGAGTCTCTGCCAATTCCACATTCATTGGAACTATACCTTCTCACTTCAGATTTGGAACGAAACTGCTTCATTTCTAATCTAAGACTATTAAATACTCAAAGTGTACACACGCAGATCATCAACTTCAGTTAAAGATGCTCAACTCTTTGACTGCAGACACTGGCTGAAGAGCTATTTTTAACTGTCAAGATTCACCTACCGTACCACTGGGAGTGGTTGTGTCACAACCAAGGATCCAAACTTCAGTCTCAGATGATCAGCGATAGGTTTAAGCCCACGCTTACACACAATTCTGAATAACACTTTCAAGCTAACGGAACATTCGTTTTCTAAGGGTTGTATCATGTAGTCCAGCAGCATGATGGGTAACTCCAGCACTGGATGCTATCCCCACAAAGGTAACACACAGGTGAACACAAATCTCTACCAAACACATGTCCCAGAACTGCCACATTTTGATCAGAATCAGTTGTGAGGGAATAAAAAAATGACTTACTGGACAAAGAAGAGAAACTCTTAAGCTTGTTGTTGCTATTTCACTGTCGGGATCGGCAGTCAGTTTCTCTTTAACTGTTATTGGAAAGAAGAAAAAGTTTATTTTATAGTTGATTTAAACCACAAATTGGATGACAGACACATAAACCAAGTCTGGAACTGTGTGCTAAACTTCTGTATCTCCTGGAAGGCAGCAGCAGTGACTGTTTCAGACTCACAACAAACATGTAATGCAAGCAGTCTTTACTTCCTAGAAAGGTCACAAACAACAAGATTGAAGAAAGCGAAAAGCACAGAAAGCTCGTCTTAAACCAAGATGCCTAGAAAACGCATTTATACAGAGCTGTCTCTTTTCACATTGTGCAACTTTGCACTTGACAGGTCTAAAATCTGCCGACAAGGTGAGCCACGTCGACTTGACTGCGAACTTCAAGCCCATGAGAAAACACGTTAGGAACTCTCACAGGGATGAGCACCACTGTACACCTCTGAAACACCCATCAAGCAATCCTGTGTCTTAAAAATCAAAAAGCAAACTGAGAAACAGGAAATCAGAAGTGCCCTGACAAAATTGCAGTGTTAAGTAACTCTAGTGAAATATTAGCACTACGGAAGTCTGTCATCTCTACTCATGCTCTTACTTTTACTTACAAGGACTGTTTTATAAGCAGCCATTGATTAAATTAACAAATCAGTTCCATGGTCCTCCTGCTCTAAGAACTGGAGCTACACCCTCATCCTCACCGTGCATACACAGGGTAGTAGCCACCTGGAATATATCTGGATTTTTGTGCATTTAAATCATCAAACTGCATTAGCACAAGCTAATGCCACTGGCTTTGTGGCATTTATAGGTGGGCTAAAAGGGAGGTGGGCTAAAAGGGAGGTGGGCTAAAAGGCAGGGGGGCTAAAAGGCAGGTGGGCTAAAAGGGAGGGGGGCTAAAAGGCAGGTGGGCTAAAAGGCAGGTGGGCTAAAAGGCAGGTGGGCTAAAAGGCAGGTGGGCTAAAAGGCAGGTGGGCTAAAAGGCAGGTGGGCTAAAAGGCAGGTGGACTCCCTTTTGGAGAAGGACCCGTGCTGTGTACAATACACATTATTTGAGCGTTAAAGAATATGACAAACAGCTCTCAGGCGTTGGTATTTCCACTCTTACCCTGAAAAGGAAACATGTAATGGTTTTTGCTTGCATTTTTAATGTACAAACGTCTACCAACGTGTCCACTGGAGAAAAGAACAAAAGCAGCAAACCTCATGCTTAAATTTGAAAGGGGACTGGGAGGAACATCATGCTAGACAGCCTCTCTCCAGGAGCTGCTCACTTCACGCCAAAGGAACAAAAACTGTGTTGCTGGAGACTCTCCTCCAGCACGTCAGCATCGAGGTTCAGTATCAGGCACTTAGTTCAGTTTGCCCAAGGTACCGAATTACCAGTTACCTACACAAATACAGTGTTCTATCCTGAAGAAACAAAGCCAGTATGGCTGAACTGAAAGAGATTCTCTTGCATTTTTCCCTTCACAGTGTCAACAGGGTTCCTGGACTGGCTCCTAGTACAAACAAAGGCCCTGAGTCTTTGAATTGGAACTGAAAACAAAGAGCACCACTATCAGATTCTCAAAACCCAGAGAATTGTAGGAAGTCCAAACCTCAGTTCGTACAGTCCTATTCCAAATCTCCTTTTACAAAAGCTATTTTTCCTTTTTAAGCAAGTAGCACATCAGACATACTTAGAGCTCTAGAATGGTCGGGGTTCCGTATTCCTTTTGCTCGCAATCTCTGCAGTAACACCGTGGAGGACAGCTGCTTTACAAGATAGACTGCCATGGAATAGTTCTAGAAAACAGAACACGAGATCAAAGTAAAAACTCTTTTGATCAAACGACAGCTTGTATTTTATACAATGCTTATGCAATTTGTTAGGTGATTAGAGGGCACCGTGTTTCTAAAGCAGTTACAAGATTTTAGAGGGCAAAGTTTTCAGACTAGAGAAAACCCATCACGCTTCAGGAAGTTCACTGGGCTGCCATTTTAGAGATGCAACGAAAACGACTTCACGCTTCACCGAGATTAGATTTCCCTGCAAAGCAAGCTATTAAAACAGCATTTAAGACACTTCTGGAAGTTTTACATCTCATACAGCCCATTTAAGAAGGGTAATTTCACATCGAGGATGTGAGGTACTGCTGTCGTGTCAATACATCTAAAGGAAGCTGTCAGATCAAATATGTTCAAAACTTTTTCTTTTTTTTTAATAAAAGCTTATTTCATTTTCAAAGTAGGAAAATCAGTAGCGAAGCCTCTTCAAAAGCAATACATAAAAAGATACATCACCTGCAGTACTTCCTACTCCGTCTGGAAGCACTGTTCAACTTTGTTGTCTTTCCTCCCTTCCTACGAAATGCTAACTTCACTGCTGAAGCTCGCCGCAAGTAAGGAAGTTAAAGAGTTCAGTGGGGCCAAGGTGTGCTCTAGCAAATCCAGCCGGAGTGGACAAGAAGTCACCACTCCCAGTTGTCTGTCCTTCTCCTCTGGAAGAGCTTTGGTCACTTGTCCCCACCAGCCTCAACCAAGCAGACCGTGCAAATGTTCCTTATCGGTGTCAGCAAGAAGCCATGGATGCTGGCTTCTGCCACCGCCAAAAATAATGTGGCATAGGAGCAGGTCAGATGCGGAGCGAGCACCCCCTCTGCCAGCTCCCAGCTCCCCTGTCAGGGGGGTCAGCCTTCCCTCGAGGGACCTCACTAACCGACTGCAAACCAGAGCCGGAGATTTCCGAAGCTCTTGGTTTTTCTCGCAAGCTACTACCAACAGCAGGTAGTAACCGTCTTTCTGGAAACGGGATATCGTGCTACGCATTCCGCAACACCTCTCTCTCTCCCTCCCCAGCCCTAAAATAGAAAGGACAACAATCTGTGCTCTCACATTAGGGTCCATCAATTACTTTTGGATACAAACAGGATTCACTAAACCTGGGGCTGCACTCGTACACTTGAAATTGAAAAATAAAAGACATCCCCCAGCAACTGCCATGTATGCTTCCCACTAACGAAACAAAAAAAATCCGTACAATTGTGACATCTACCATCCTTTATTGAGGATGCCACTAGAATCCAAAGATGGGATTTCAGTAATATATCTCCCCATAAAATTACACCAATTGAAATAGCATCAGAAACACCACATTTTAAATATTTTATTCTGACAATGAATGCTTCTCACATCGTTAAAAACCACTACTGCTTTAACTTGTTTGTTTAATGCCTCAATTAGTATAGAAGTTAGAAAAATGCTAATTAACATTGTGAAATTATTTACCGACAGCTTGAATCTACAAAGCTAGGAACTTGCCCAAGGCATCTTGTACAGAAGGCTCTTGAAACAGATTGTGTAAAAATCACAATTATGACTTCAGGAAAGGTAGAGTACACCAGTTGAGACACGTAACTGACTCTTAAGGGAAGGGGAGGAGGGGAATTCAAATTTTGTGCTACACAGGCACATCCAGACATAAAACAATTCATCGCATTTAACTGTCAAGGTCTCAAAACAGTCACTTTAGGCAGCATTACATCTCTTGAGTGGGGCATCTAACCCTCCTTAAATACGCTAACAATTTGTCTCTTCGGTTTTGCACTGTACGCTAGAAGTTAGCCAGGATGGGTTTTTTCTAACTGAAACATCTATGAAGTGTGAGAAACTAGCCAGCTCACCAGAGACTCGCTTAGTGTCCACGCAGACTTGCGACATTTCTTTTCCCTAAATCCTCCCTGCTATTCCTAAGCAGAAGTGCAGCGCTGCGTTCCGAGCAACAACCAGGATTCATCAGTTGGCGCACAGGCACTTCTGCAGAGTAGTTTACCAACGCAGGTTTATCTTTAAATGCTTATTTCTGATACCTGCAGTTCCTGTCACATAAAAGGTTTCTTAAAAAAAATCTGAAAATACACCATGCAGTCATCATTTATTCTATAATTTGAATAGAGCCCAGTTTCACGCTCCGCAAGAAATCCATGGTGAAACAGCACCAGGATGTTTTACAACTGGCTGTTGTGCATGACTGGGCCGTACGCATTTTTCCACACTGGTTCAGGAATCCCGGGCTTTGCGCCCTGACAAATTCTTGGACAAAGTCTCATGTCAGGACAATTCTCAGGACTTCTAAAACCAGGATGGTTGCAATGGCAAAGCCATTTTTCAAGTACACATTGACTCTGCAAGGCGTTTCTAGCAGGTTTTTTGCCGTCCGTGACAGCAGCGCACTAAATCACAGACTCATTTATCGAGGTAACTTTTTGCAGCATGTTCAGGATTTAATTAGTCCGGTGGAAAATCAGTAATTTTAAAATACCCCTTGCAACATCCTTCCCACAGACACACAGGAGAAGTTATAAAAACAAGACTTTTTAAATATTAAGTGTAAGGATAGCCGTTGTGAGAACTGAAAAGTAAAAAAGGCAAATTAAATCTCCTGGGCCCTGTGGAGTTGCTACGCTTAGAGTCCACATTTATGGTTCTAAAAGACCATTGCGCACTGAATGTCACATGCTAATTACAAGCTGCAGCCAAGATAGGGCTTGTCAAGTCCCTAAAATCAGGAAGAGCTTGAAGTCTGAAGTTAAGGCAAACAAACAAAGTTTTTCTGTGATGTCTTGATCTTATTATCTGGCCCCTTGGTGAGTCACAAAGGTGGGAGGGGGGTGGAGAAGGAGAGATCACACCAAAAAAATTGAGGGTTACTGATCTAAAGGAACATGTCACGTCTGCCTAGCACAAAGTAACACAATCAAAAGAAGGAACAGTCTATTGCTAAACCAAGAAGCATTTTCTGCACAATTAAAACTGCTTATCTTTCAGATCTTCCAAACAGATGCCAAAGCAGAAACTAATAAGCTCTGGGCAGCGTTATGTACCGAAGTTACTTACTCTCCCAATTTCTGCAGTCCATGAAACAACGATTGTGTTTGGTACCGTCGTAGATAATCGGACGAGTGAGGTAATGTTGATTGGTCGGCTAGGTCGCTTTGGTTCAACACCATTTTTGGTTGGTGGAAGATAGCCCTAGAAATCAAAGCATATTTCCTCTCAGCAAGCAAACAAACAAAAATACGTACTGCTTCTACCTCCTTCCCCTCTCACCACAACTCTGCCCTAATAAAAGCTGTGTCTCACCTGAAGGAGGCTCCCTCTTCAATCTAAAGATATTTATAGAAAGACAGGTGTGTAGACATAGGTACACACCAGACAATGAATTATCAGGTGTTTTACAAGCCCTTTCTCCTCCACAGAGCCTCACGCTTCCCAAATCCTAACCCTGCCCATGGAATATCAAAAGGCACCTCTACCACCTCTCCTGGCTCAGCACTGCTACTCATCCCGCCTGGCTAACGTGACCCAGGACACTGCCCCAGTACTGGAAATTGGTGATTTTCTCTTCAGTCCTGTTGGTCAGTGATGGTCTATTCCCTGCACAGATGACCTCCAAAACAGAGCCAAACTTGATGGTTGTCAAACACAAAAATTTGCTGTTATTTCTTTTGAAAATTAATATTCTGGATCTACTGGTTGATCCGCTGAGAAACAATTTACTTAACTATCTTTTCCATTCATCCATCCATCTTCATTCAAATGTTTCAAAATGTGAAAACAATGGTTAGGATAAATACTCAGGCTCATTTCTGACAGACAGTTCCTAATAACGCTATCCAAATACGTGTATCAAAATAACATCTTACTTACTGGAAGGCTGCATGGTTTCCCATTTACTTTCACACACAGATTGGGTGGGAAGTGATCTTCTTGTGGACAACTGGTTTCTGATAAACAAAACCTAAAAGCAAAGAGCTTCCATCATCTTTCACTTCTAAAGAGATTTAAAGATCATCCCTTCGCAGAAGGATGATTTTTTTTCCCACTGATTTATGAAAACACGACAAATCTTGCTAAGTGGAGTCCTCAAATGAGCTGTGCCAATCATTAAGCAGGAAAGCCCCTCAAAATTACACATTTGGGTCAAGATAGCTGTAGGTTCCTCCCCAGATTTCTTGAATCCCTCAGACCGACTCTGACTCATTCAGATACGCAGGTTCCTCTTACACAAGACCAATCATCGGAATTTTTTTCCTACCATTTCTCCAGCCTGGCCCCTTGACACAGACCAGGGTTTCACGAAGGGCAAAATCCACAGCCTCTTCAACTGTGCCTCCTCCAACTTCAATAAACCGGACAGCTGTTTAGCCGCAGCATCAAATGGTCTCCTCATGCCTATGTCGAGCCTCTTACTGAAGTTCAGACAGTTTTATTTATTTACTTAAGTTCAGACATGCTTATTTGCTGCTGGAACCAAAATCAAACACACCCTTCCTCGTCCTACGAAATGTGTGTAAGCCAAGATTGCAGACAATAGGCATTCAAAAGACCAAAAAGAGCCTCTCGGCTCCGCTGGATTTCTTCCAGGGGATCTATCCCATCCACGCAAATGTCCCATCACATCAGGGTACAGCAATTCAACAGCTGCTGCTCTCAAAAAGTGGGAGCTACCTTCTCTGTTCCTCTTTTCCACCATGTCCTCCCTGTCCCTTTGTCCATTTGACCCCACACCAAGCCAAGCCAACCTGTGGGTCAGCAGAAGGTATCCTGACAAGCAACACCCAAAAAAAGCTTTCTGTCTGGCGAGTCAAGAGCTCACTGTGCAGACGTGACCAGGAGGGACAAAAAGCAAGACAGCCATTTTCCACAGAAGGAAGCTCTGAAGTCACCTCTGCTCAAAGCCCTCCAAAGACTTACAGGGATGAAAAGGATTTAATCAACTTAGGATATATTTGGCAAAACCTCTAAAACAACCAACAGGTTAAGACCTGCTGTGGTGATTCCCAAAGTCCTGCCTTCCATTGCCTAAAGAAGGGCAGACCTTGGGTTGCCATGTCCAGGAAATACTGTGGTTTGACATCTCAGCTAGGAAAAACGACCCTCCCTGCACGTAGATCTTGAAGGCCTAGGTCCCTGGAATCTGACAGACGCAGAGTTCAAGCAAGGAGCACACATACAGTCTAAAATAACTAGCTGAAGAAAATCAGCCAGCTACAGCTAAGTGCACGCAGTATTCCGGCACGCCAGACGTCAGGCCACCAGCAACTTCAGGAAAGCTGCACGTAACAAGGACAAGTAATTAAGTTTGCCCTCAGCTAAAAAAAAAAGCAGCCAACAGCAACATTTTCTCAAGAAAACAACAGGATGAGACTCTTCTCCATAGAGGAAAGCCTGACCTGCTAGGAAGCATACATCTGATGTATTTAAAAAAAAAAAAAGCAGTATCAAGAACTGGCAATACAAATACATACCTTAGCTGGACCTGTACTGTGAAGTCACATTTGGTCCCAGAAATATCCCTAGAAAAAGTAGAAAAGGAGTTAAAGCATTTTGTTTACCCAACAAGTTTACTGATATTTTCTCAGAGTTTGTTCTAAGTTCAATGTATGCAAACCCCACTTCCCGGTATATACACAGTGTATACCACATCTCCCTCCTTCTGGTCAAGCCACCGGTCTCAAGACACACTAAAAGGTACATTTTTTATTTCTCAAGGTAAATAAATGAATTGCATTCTCATCTGACCTCTACCATTTCATTTTTTTTGTATGTTATAAAGAAATCCTGATGGGTCACAGTGAAGCACCATCTCTAAAGTGAATAAACACAGAACTCGACAAAGGATCTGACTGATGGCGAGAAAGGGCTGCAGGAAGGAAAATGATGTATTTGTACAGCACTTAGTACAAGAGAAACCTGCCCAATACTCACTGAGCAGCAGCGGTACTTAATTCTCTCTTCCTCACCCTTATCCTCTCCACCAGCTTACACACAAAAGAGAAAAGAATTCCCCAGAACAGTATTTTCTGAGACACCACACACACACACACACCTGTGTCCTTGAAGCTCACATTTCAAAAGGCAGGCTATGGTAAGCTAGTTCATCTGGTTATTTATTTTTATTTAAATACTGTATTACTGATCAAACTCACATTGAACTGCTGATTTGCTGCACTTGTTGTGGCGTCAGTGCAAATGCAAAGCAGGTTTCTCGAAATCGCTGACTATTATCTGATGCTAGAAGAAAACAAGAGATCATCACTTTAAAAAACAGCAAATAGAGAATAATTAACAGAACGATCTCCTTTCATTAAAGTGTCTACATATATATATGCACACGTTTTTATACCAAGCCCGACAGCACAACACACACGTGTTTCTGTAAACAATTTTAGAGCCAAAGTTGCCACTTGAACCCTCCTGTAAATAAAAATGCAATAAACAAACTTTATATGCACATGAGATTAAAAAAAAATGTGATACAGATAACGGTAAGGTTGAGACAAATAAGCTTAAGGCTTCCTATCAGTCATGGTAACTGAACGATAAATGTTCTTTGATACTAAATAAAAAAAAATCCCAGGCATTCTCATCAATCACAATTCCCTTTAATGCACAAGATCATGGTTTAGCCCGCACAAGCGCAGAGAGCGCCTGAGAAGTACAACCCACGCAACTTCCCCCTTTTCACCACGGTATTTTATGGACTTAAAGGCACCAAATCTCTAACATGCAAACAACTCCCGAGATCCGCAGTGCGAAATCTGGTGTTAAATTCCTTCCGCTCACCTCCCTGCAGAACTGTTCAACATTGAACTGCAAGTTGTGAGAAGCTTGCCATTCAGTTCCTTCCTAAGAATTTCATGTGGTTATAGCTATATCGTGTATTAAACACTCCATAAATCGATCATTTTTTGTTTTACTATAATATACTTCCTGACTCATCCCTGAGTGACAGATGAGTGAACACTTCAGGGTGATACTTCAGATATTTTGTTAAAAACAGCATGTGGTAGGTTGGAACCAACAATAGAATAGACACTGACTTAGTATAAATATTAACAGCAGCAATCTCACCAAATTACATTTATATCTTCCTCGTATGACAATGCTATAAGCCCTGTACATTTTATTACATTAAAAGCAACAACCACAAGCAGTTCATTATCAGTTGCTCTAAAGCCAGATGGGCAAGGACAGGTAATACATACCAACAGCAACTTCTTTACTAGCAATAGCCAAGCTTTTGAAAAGCACTACATTAAATAAATAACTTTTTATATTTCTTACATGCATAGTTTTCCTTTTTTTTTTTTAATAGTTAGTTCTACTGTCATGCCCAAAAGCTCCATCTGGGCCAGGGTGCAGCACGCAGCCTCACGCAAACATTTAGTTGGACGCTCACGCCTACAAGTAACCAGTATTTTTTA
>NW_009724863.1:2545-13595 GCF_000703405.1 Apaloderma vittatum | reverse complement strand
TCTATGATTCTATGACACGAGCCATTGCTTAGGCCATCTGTTTTTGGACTCTGGGCATGCTTGGAGGTGCTCAGGAGGCTGTGTAGCTCTCATGAAATAAAGCTCCATGAAATAATGGAGGAGGGGGAAAAATGGCAGGAGGGAAGATGAAATGGGCTATAGGGGCAGCAGAGAAAAGGTAAAATATATTCTAGCGGGGGAGGAATGAAAAAAGAATTGGGAAATTAAAGTGTTGAGAAAGAATGCAAGACACAAGGAAGGTAAGCTAATCCTGTCTTTTAATAGATATTTTGGTGGAGAACCAGATGTTAAGGTTCATGAGCTCTCCTTGTGCAGAGGCTGTGGATAGGACGAGCTGCTTTGGAGCAGGGAGCCGGCAACCTTTTCACACACACGGTTGCCCAATGTGCTGCCAAGCAGTGAGCGCCTGCTGGGACCATTCACTTCTGCCCCAGAACAGGCTGCTGCTTCTTTATGCTGATGGCAAATGATGTTTTTATCAATACTAGTGGCTAAATCAGTCTCCTGCAAGTAGGTAGTAGGATGGATTTCATGGACTGATACTATTTGTGGAAAGCATTTCCACCAGTCAAGTCTGGTCTGGTATCCTGTACCAATACTGAAATATTTTGTCAGTGGAAGCTCTGCATGCCTTTGCTTTGTCTGATTTGTACCAAACCTCTTCTCTAATCCTTTGCTAAATGTTGTATCTTTTTATCACGTTTTCATTGACAGCTTGTAAGCCTTTGCTATTTTAACAGTATTGTTTGGGAATTGCAGCCAAGTGGAGCATTGTAGTGCAAGTGATGGTGTCTTGTCTGTCTTCATGTAATGTTAGAGTAGCTTTCACATCATTCTTCATTTCCTTTAATGCTTCCTTTTCTCTTTTGACTGTGCTTCCTCAGAGTCTTTAATTTGTCTGCCTGCTGGTGCTTTGAGCACCCAGTGATACTCAAATATTGCCCTGTATAATGATTAATTGCTCTGTACCCCAGCAGCTTCTACAATTAGCACATTTTTTTACAGTGCAGCAGCCTAAGGCTATCTGTGCTGAATTTAAACAGCGTGGTGGCAAATACTCTTGTCTAAGCCCTAGAATTTATTTGTTTTCTTAAGTGCCTGTGAACCCCAACAGTGTGATTACTTTAAATTGCTGAGCTGCTTGACCCTCAGCTCTCACCTGAGGGCAGGCACAGCTCTTTGGTCTGAAGGTGATTTCACATTCTGGGCAGGCAATAAGCCGTTGTACAAGAGTGACATGGGGAGAGATGGAGAGCCTGAAGGAGATGGGAAAGGGCAACAGTGCTGCGGACCTTAAGATAGGGACAAAGGTGTGTTTGGGAGCCCAAGCAGGAGAGGATATCAAACGGCAGTAAGATAAGTGGGGCACGTGTTTTGGGGAAGCAGTGTGATGAAATACTGCCATATTCGCATTTCCTTTGTCCGTTGCCTGGCAAACTGGATATACAGTGTTCCCTTAACCTCCCTCAGAGGACTAAAAAGCATTGACAGAGCAGAGATCCTAGGTATTCAGAAGAAGCAAGAAGAAAACATTTCTTGAGGCAGGCCTTGGATATGCCTCTGCATGATATGAGTAGATTCTGAAGCAGAAAGTCTCAGTTGTTGCCAAGATGGGAGTGACGGGGTGCTGAGTCTGTGCGCTGAGCCAAGGTTGACTGACCTCGTGTTGCTTCCTGAACTTGGCAGCAGATTTGGGCAAAGTGTGCCTTGTGTCATGGGGCAGAGTATTGGGATTGTGTTGCAAGGTTTTGGTAGCGAGGTGGCTTCTGTGAGAAGATGCCAGAATGTTCTCCCCTGTCTCATTAGCTCAGCCTTGGTCAGGGGCTCTGTCAGCAATGGTGGAAGGGCCTCTCTGGTAACGTCTTTAAGAAAAAGGTAAAAGCTGCCGCAGAGCAACAGCCAGAAGAGAGGAAAACATGTGAGAGAAACAACTCCGCAGACACCAAGGTCAGTGAAGAAGAAGGGGGAGGAGGTGCTCCAGGTGCAGGAGCAGAGGTTCCCGTGAAGACTGTGGTGAAACAGGCTGTCTCCCTGCAGTGGGAGGACCCCATGCTGAAACAGATGGATGTGCCCCTGTGAGAGCCCACACTGGAGCAGGCTCCTGGCAGGACCTGTGGACCCACGGAGAGAGAAGCTCACAGTAGGGCAGGGTTTGCTGGCAGGACTTGTCATCCCCCCGTGAGGGAAGCACACTAGAGCAGCCTGTTCCTAAGGGACTGCACCCCGTGGAAGGGACCCGTGCTGGAGCAGACCTTGAAGAACTGCAATCTGTGGGAAGGACCCATGGTGGAGAAGTTCATGAAGGACTGTCTCCTGTGGGTGGGACTCCACACTGGAGAAGGGGAAGAGAGTGAGTGCAGAGACAACGTGTGATGAATCGACCGTTCCTGGTCCCCTTGCGCCGCTGGCGGGGGAACGGAAGAGGAGTCAGGGGTGAAGATCACAGAATCATGGAATTGTCAGGGTTGGCAGGGACCTTAAAGGTCATCTAGTTCCAAACCCCCCACCATGGGCAGGGACATCCCCCACTAGATCAGGCTGCCCAGAGCCCCATCCAGCCTGGCCTTAAAAACTTCCAGGGATGGGGCTTCCACCCCCTCTCTGGGCAACCTGTGCCAGGGTCTCACCACCCTCATGGGGAAGAACTTCTTCCTAACGTCCAATCTGAACCGATCCATCTCTAACTTCAATCCATTCCCCCTAGTCCTATCACTACCCGACATCCTAAAAAGCCCCTCACCAGCTTTCTTGTAGCCCCCTTGAGATACTGGAAGGCCACAATAAGGTCTCCTCGGAGCCTTCTTTTCTGCAGAGTGAACAGCCCCAACTCTCTCAGTCTGTCGTCATAGGAGAGGTGCTCCAGCCCTCTGATCATCCTCGTGGCCCTTCTCTGGACACGCTCCAGCACATCCAGATCTCTCTTGTGCTGTGTGTTCAGAAGATGAGCCTGGGCAGAAGGGAGGGGTGACAGGAAGGTATTTTAAGGTTCGTTTTTTATTTCTTATTACCCTACTTTGATTTGATTGGTAATAAGTTAATTTTCCCTAGTCAAATCTGTTTTGCCTGTGCTAGTAATCAGTGAGCGATTTCTCCCGGTCCTTGTCTTGACCTGTGAGTCTTTGTTACATTTTCTCTCCCCTGTCCGTCTGAGGAGGGGAGTGATGGAGTGACTTTGGTGGGGACCCAGCATCCAGCCAGGGTCAACCCACCACAGGCAGACTGTGGTTGTTTTTGCCAGGCCCCGGGGTGTTTTGTGCCAAATGGCGTTGTGTTGCAAAGGCTTAGGAAGGACGTGTGCCTCAGGTATTGAGCAGGTGGTGTTTGCCGAGACTTCCTCCTTCAGGAGGGAGCCAGTGCAAACCCTCTCATTCCTTCTTGCCCCTACCATCATCCGGAGAACAGAATAAGCATATCCAAGTGTTGCCTTAAGAAATGTTTTACGATTGCTAGTCCTGAACGCCAAGAGTTGTAAATCCAGAGAGGACTGTTGATAATATTTCTACGTTGTGTTTTTGAGAAGTGTTAAAGATCACTGAAGGATATTAAAGAAACATAGCAACAGCAGATTTCAGCATAATGTTTTGGGCATTCATTAGCACTTTGGGTAGAATTGGTTTTGCTGGTTTTTGTGTTGTTTGTGTTAATCTTCTAGTCAGCAGACAGAGCAGGGAAGGAACATTTTATGAAATACAAGGTGTAAATAACACTGTGGGGAGCTCAAGGTAGGGCTGGAATGTGATGTCAGCTTTTTGATGTCAGAGGAATCAGGCTATAAACTATGCCTGTTGGTGATGAGATGGTGAAGGTTGAACATCTGGATTTCAGTAGTTTACAGGCCCCTGGGGTGCTGAGGACGCGTCGCCATGGGATTTGCTTTTCGCAGACTGAGCAGAGCTACGGTGGATGTGCGGTGGTCTGAGCAGACCGACTGAATGGGCCACGCAGTTTTCTTGCACCTTCTGGCTGGTCTCATGGCGCCAGAGATGTGAGATGCACACTTAAAGGTGATGGGTCAAGAACAGGGAAAGCGTCAGGACTTGCAGTGTGGCCAAAATACGGCCCAGTGCCGAGCTTGTACCCCACTTTGTACCTGGGAAAAGCATTAACGTGGCCTCATGTGTGCTGCTGAGCAGAGAGAGAAAAGACACCTTGGGGAGAGGGTGAGAGTACTCTAGCACTAAAGACTGCTGTGATTAACAAGAGAGAAATCAAAGGCTGAGAGATGCAGTGGCTTCTTTGTGTCATGCAGTGCTGTGCTAGTGTCACTGTCTCAGGCTCTGAGATGTCCTTCCTGGTGGAATTTGAGGGTGGGAAGTGCCTTGACAAGCTGTTCAGTTCAGGTGTGCCCTGTGTTCTTTTCCAGATCAATCTCACATGTCTTTTGAGGAGCTGCTGCAGCTGCAGAACGATAAGAGAATGAGAGTGCTCAAGCGGGTGACCAGTGGGAGTAAAACTGTGAAACCTACCAAAGCTACAGTGAAGCAGCAACAAAGCAAAAAGGGGTAAAGAGGTTTTCCTGTGATCAGAGAAATGTGCCTGTGTTCTCACTTCCCTCTAGAAGTTACACTGAGAGCTCCTCGCAGTGTTGCCATTCCCTTGCTGCTGATGTAGGTCTCCTTTAATGTCCTGCACAATAATGCTTTTCACAGTAGCGTTTTATTTGGGAAAGGTCTGTTGCTGTTTCAGAGCTCTTAACATCCTATCCTGTTGAAATCCCCAGCAGCCACCTGTTACTTGGTAGTTAAATTGCCACTCAGTTCCTTTGCGTGCTCTCTATTGAGGCACTTTTAACCCACGGCTTCTCTTTTAAGCTGTACGGTAGTGCTTTTCTCTGGGCCCCAAAACGGTTGCCCTGCTGCTTTCTAAACCTCTTCCAGCGTATCAGCATCTTCTGCCTGGCTTCTGCTGGCAGGAGGGAGCTGCCAGTGAAAGCCAGTTGTTCTGGAATTTCATTCATCCTTCTGCTGTTGTCTCCTCTGTGGCTAGTCTTGCATTGATTTTCCTTTTTTCCTCCCCTCTACAGTACTTACCCTCACAGACTTTTTCCTGTCCTCAGCGCTCTTTACATCATCTCCTATTTGCATACTCTGTAGGTGCTATTGATGTGGAGACTATAAAATGTATTCGACACAAAAAAAGCTCTCAGATTTATTTTTTTTTTTAAACAGGCCCCACTGGTAACAACTATTATGCTATTACCCTTTATTTGCAGTAGTTCGCCAATTTTCAGTCCTCAGAGTCGTATCTAAGTGATTTGAGCAGGTTTCCTCTGTTACACTGGTACTCCCTAATGTATTTCTGAATCTCTGCTGAATACATGTTTCTTCTGCCCTGAATAGTTGATTAGAATAATGTTTCTGCTTTATTTTTTATAAAGAGTCTGGGGGATTTTGTGTAGCGCAACGTCTTCACACAGTGCCTCTATTTCTGCCACACAGTTTTGCATAATTCTGTTTTTATTTAATTCCCCTAATCCTTTAAGTGATGCATCAGTGTAAATCCCACGTGCTGTTTCGCTCGTGTTTCTGTTATGGAAGTGAGCTGCTTAAAAAAACAAAAAAAAAAGCCTTTAGGGGAATCCCCTGGAATTGAGCTGGCTTCAGCAATGCTGCATAAAGCTCACTTGAGAGCATTGTATGGGTGTAGCTGCATCAGCAGACACAAATACCCACCGAGTGCTGCCCTAAGTGGGATTTGGAAGACTTCTTTATGCCTGCAGGGTTATGTCCCTGCCCCAGCGTTACTGCGATGCTGACTACAGGTGTAATGCGTGGTGGGTACTCTCAGCCCGTGGCTCACAGGTCTTTTCACGGTTCTGATAACTTACCTGACGTACTGACAAAGTGCAGGGCACGGCATCCAAGTAATATCGAGGGAGTAATACCCTGTTCTGCCACCTTAGATCGTCGCTGTCATACACCTAAAGCATCAAGCTCTAAAGGCCTCTGTTGCAGGAACTTGTTCACTTAATTGGTTGTCACCATGGTCCTCGTGGTCCTGATTCACTGTGAAGTCTTTTCTGGGATACATACGATATTCCTGGGGGCTGACCTTGTCTTCACTTGCGTTATGGTACGATGTTGTGCTGAGCCTCGTCACGGTAGACTTGGCCTCTCTTTGTAACTACCAGAAATTCCCACCTTCGGTCTCGCCTTTCAGTGTCTTAGTCAAGAGCAAATGAGTTGGTGGGCCAAGAATAGAAGAGAGTTGTCGCATGATGAATGAAAAGGTGGAGAGGGAGAGGAATAAATGAGCCTGGCGCATTTACTGATGTGGCTGGTGGGTTTTTAACTGATACGCTGGGGCTGTATCAAGATTTGTGTAGGGTTGTTTTAACCACGCATTTATAGATCATTCAGCTGTAGTAGCTTTGTCTGGCTCTTGACTGAGTCCCCTTTTTGCTTTCTGTGGGTATCATGGTGAGGATTGCATGGGAGGATCTGCTGTTTCCTTTGGCACTGTGCAGGGATGTTCTTCTGAGGGTCTGGCTCACCTCCTGACACATGGTCTGGGCCTCATTCTATTCTCTGCTCCCCTCAAGTACATTTTTCTCTTCTTTTTCTTTTTCAGGCCATTGGAGATGTCTGCCAAGAAGCGGGTACCTTTTCTGCGACGAGTTGTCTCTGTTACAAAGAAGGTGGGTGCTCCACCTCCCCAGCTGGGGAGCTGACTTCCCTTTGTGATGCTTGTAGGGCACGGATGTGATCATGGGGCTGTTTCTGGAGGACAGGGCTTGGAGCGCTGTCTCATGAGCACAAGTAGTGCCAGCCAGTCTCTGGGAAGAGCAAGAGATTGGGTGCAGGAGTGGCTGCTCTCTGTATAACCTGCTGTCCTGCATAATGCACAGCTTGAGGCATAAGTTCAACTTCTGAGACTCAAGCTTCTCTAGAAAGATGTAACGGCTGCCATCGGTGATGGTTGCACCGACTGATGTAAGCTGTGGTCATTCTTTAGTAATAATCACATTGGAAGTTTGAATGTCCATCTAATTTCTAATCTGAATGTAACTTTGATGTATTGCTCCATCATCCTAATATGTACATTTCCACTGTTAGAGGCCTCTTTATCTCACTCAGTATGACTTAACCAGGTAATCTGTGAACATCTAGGTAGGTTTGAATTCCCAAATCCATCACCTTGACAACATGTGTTCAGCCAGCCCTTGGTCTGTGCGTTGCAGGTGTTTGGAGGTAGCGCTCATGCTGCTGTTCCTTGAATTGACTACTCCTGGGTGGTAGACTTGCACGTGGAAATACCTGTTTCTCGGTGGACTGGATGCAGTGAGGGACTTTGTGAGGGACCACCAGCTTCATTATTGGATTTGGTCCATGCCAACTGCTAATGTTTTCAATGGTGGGTTCATAGTGTTGCTAGAGAAGAAAAATGGCAAGGTCTGATCCACAGAAGGAAAATAAGCAGGGTATTAACAGGGTAATCCTAGCCACAGCTCATACCTTTGCATTCCCTGCCTTCAGGTCCAGCGAGACCCTCGCTTTGATGACATGTCTGGAGAGTATAAGCCTGAAATATTTATGAAGACGTACAGCTTTCTGGACGACATCAAGAAGCAGGAGAAGGAGGTGATGCTGTGTGCTTGTCCTTGGCCAGGAGGACCTTGCATGACAGGGGCAGCTTCCTCCAAGGCCTTTCCCAGTGGAGGTGGCAGGCAGGCAGTCATGCAGCTTTCTGCTCTCTTCTTCAGATGGTTCAGAAGCAGCTGAAAAAATGCCGGAACATAGAGCAGAAGGAGAAACTGCAGCAGCTCCTGAACCGGATGGTGAGTTCAGTGCAGCCTCTCCTCTCCTGTGAGGCGGTGCAGGATGTGTGACCCGAGGTTTGCCTGGACACTTACTGACACAGGCCATCCTTTCTGTACAGACACAGCAAGAGCAAGCACAGAAAAAACAGCAGAAATTGAGGGAGAGGGAGCTGTCTTTGAAGAGACGACAGAGGGAATTGGCCAAGCAGGGAAAGAAACCCTTCTTCCTAAAGAAATGTAAGTACTTGGTGTGAACATGCTGCAGGAAGACCTAGAGTGAGTATTGCTGACAGGACTCCAAGCACTGGAAGTGAGTTGTCCATAGTTTTCCACGGAGCTGTGGAGGAATTGTTCTGGTGCTGGTACTCAAGGGGCAAGCCAGACCTGGAGCCAGGGAGGGAGACGGAAGAAGAGGCTGGTCTGTAGAAATGACGTGGGCTTCAGGTTTAAAACCTTGCTCCCCTCTTCTCTACAGCCGAGAAGCGGAAATTGGAGCTAGCTGAGAAGTATGCAGAGCTGAAGAGGAGTGGAAAGCTGGAGAGCTTCCTGGGCAAGAAGAGGAAGAGGAATGCCATCAAAGACAAGCGCCGCCTGCCCTCGCAGAAGAGCTCATGACTGCTGGATGACACACAGGCCGTTGTCTGGCACCCGTACTTGCTCTGCGCTGGCCAGGCCTGGAAGATGGCCATGCCCCTTCCCCGTGCCTGCCATTCACTGTACAGCAGTGCTGTTCGCAGCAGAGGCTGAACTGAAGGAAATAGTGCTTTTGTAGCTGAAATGTCCCCTTCACTAGTGGTTTGCACCATGCCCGGGTGGTACTAAGTCTGTCATGCAGATGCACATGGTGTTAACATCTGGCTCTGCCCTTGCACCTGTTCATCTCTTCCTCTAGCTTGGAGAACACGAGACCTGCCCTGCATTGCTGGCTCTACTCCAGGTCTTGTCAGACACAAACTGATTTTTACTTTTTTGTCTTCCAGGAAACCTTGCCTGGTCTTAGTGCATAACCATTGTCTTGTTCTCAGAGAAGTGCCTGGCTCTGTCTTTTCAGTAGCCGTGTCATAGGTCTGGGGATGGGTGGTAAAGGGGTGCTGTTAGGTCTCCCCAAAGCCTTCTCTTCCTGAGTGTGAATAAACCCTTTCCTTGCAGTGGTCCAGCCTCCAACAACTTTCATGTCCTCAACTGGAGTCAGCCCAGGGGGCCAACATCTCTTTTCTGGGGGCCTAGCCTGGGTGCAGTCTCACAAGCACTGAGTAAAGGGGAGAAGATGACAACCCTCTGTGTGGGGGACACCCTGGTGATGCAGCCCCTGATGTGGCCGGCTGTCCTCGCAGCCAGGGCACGCTGCCGCCTGCTCAGGATCTCCCCAGCAGGGTTGCCTCACCTCGTGGTCTCTGCAGGGCTGTTAGTGCTTTCAGGAAGCTGATTCTGTATGAAATAAAATACCTCAGTTTTCCTTTATTCCCATTGTCAGTGCTGTTACACCCAAGAGTATTTGAACTTAGGGAAGTTAATGCTTCACCAACGTTACATTTGACCACCAGCTCTCTTGGTTCTCCTGACTGCACCTGCATCTGGTGGCTGTGCTGACCAGGAGAAGATGGGGACACGAGTGTGTGCTGGTGGAATGCCTCAGCTCTGCGGGCGGGCAGAGTCTTCCCTGGGCACAGCCGTGCTGGGTACAGGTGGACAGCTGGTGTGTGGGGCCAGGGGAAAGGCTTGCGGTGAGCAAGAAGCGGAATGATGAGCAACTCCGTCACACCCACCTGCGGGTGTTGCTGAAGCATCTGCTTCCACTGCAGTTCCTGTGGGTGATAGGAGTTCTGCTCTGGTGACAGGTTTTAGCGTAACTGGGGGAAGGTGGTGAAAATGGGATGTGCCAGCTTGACTAGAGACCGCATGGAAATCCTCGGCTGCCTTTAACCTGCATATGCCTTATTGCCTTGCGCTGCCTGTCTGCTTCCTCTTCCTCCTACTCCTCCAGCCTTGTGGTGTGTGATGCAGAGCCTGCTGCATTCTTGAGCTTTCAGAGGAGAGTTACCTTGGGGGTGGTGCGGCAGCACCACTGCCCAAAGCTATTCTGGACCCTTTGTGGGATTGGTCTGCTGTTTCATGCTCTTAATTTTTAATCCAAAACTGAATAAACCTCCTCCTGTACTTTAAAGTCAGAAGAGAAGAAGGCTGAGGCTTGGACAGGCTGGAGGTGGCTCACTCTTGTGTTGCTGTTGCCAGGATCTTGCTGAGGTCCCTTCCTGTGTCCCCATCACCAGAGACTGAGCCTGGTGCACCCCCAAAGTAGTCCTGCTTTCCAGCCCCTTTAGAGCAAAATGCCTTCTGCTGAGGCCTGTGTGCCTGTCTGCAAGGAGGATATCCTTGCTGCGATGTCACCTGCTTCTGTTCAGCACATGAGCTGTGAGGAACAAGTCTACTGGCCTGTCTCTCCCTGCCAGCTCCTGGGCCCAGCACCCTGCAGCAGGGGAAGCCCTGGGGCACTGCCCAGCTCAGCCAGTGTGGTGGTGGCACTGGGCACTGGGGCAGGTGGCAGCATGGCAACACCAGCTCCAACAGCAGGAGATGCTTCCAACACTTTGGAGAGCTTACTGCCACCAGGGGAGCTGCTCTTCCCTGTGGCCTCCCAGCCTCAAGGAGTCAGCTGCGTTGTTTTCCTTCTGTTTCTAATGCTCTCCTGGTGTGTCTCTGCCAGACCTGCTCTGGTGTCCTTTTAGGTGGAGCGTGGGGACTTGCTGTGGGTGTCCCTGGGGAGGGGTGCCAACAGGTATGGCCGGCACCAGTTGGTGTCACTGCAACTGGTTGCACAGGCAGCGACGGCTGACACTGCTACCGCACATGCTCCCCCAGTGACACCCTCGGAGCCTGCCAGACTCAGCGAAGACCTTGCCTCTCACAACTGCTGGCCAGGAGGAATGGCTTCAGACCCAGGTGCCTGCGGTGCTCTCCCCAGGCCTGGGTGGTCCCTGAGCAAGCCCCCTCACCCTTCCAAACATCAGGCACAGGAGACACAGATACTCACGGAAGCTGGAGGACCTGCCTGCTGGCAAGGACACATGCATGAGGAGGCTGCAGGGCTCAGGTCTTTTATTGCAAAGAGGAAGATACAAAAAAAGGACAGTCACTCCCCTGGGGCTCCCCCAAGCCTGCAACAGGCTGAAAGGGGGTAGCCCAGGCCTTATTGCCCCAGCACGGGGACCCCAGCTTACACAGCAGGGTGTGCGCTGCTGCTGAGCACCAAGCGGAGCAACAGCAGAGCAG
>NW_009724863.1:2168-2526 GCF_000703405.1 Apaloderma vittatum | reverse complement strand
CGCCCGGAGCCCTGCCAGGCTGGAGGGCAGAGCCGCATGGGGAGCACCGACAGGCAGTGGGGAGCTACCCAGCCCCACAGCCAGATGTGGCATGCGGCAGGCAAACCCGCCTCTGCTCTGCTGCCCGGCTCACCTGGTGGGGTGCTGACATCCCAAAATGCTCTGCAGCCTCACGGAGGCTGCTGCGGGGCCTTGGGAGCCCTCGCCATGCAACCCTCAGGGATCAGAGCAGCTTCAACCAGGGACGGAGGGAGCAGGGTCGTTGCCCGTCGCCCAGACGGGGAGCTCAGCGTCCCACCTCGGGTTTGCAGGTATGGCCAGGCAAGGCCGCGGCCCAGGCCGGGTGGTCGTGTGCTCG
>NW_009724863.1:325-2149 GCF_000703405.1 Apaloderma vittatum | reverse complement strand
AGGTGGGCTGGTCCCGGGACTTGTGCAGCCCTGGGGTGGGCTGGGCCTGGGCACTGTGCTGCAGGGCTGGATCCAGCCCCAGGGGCGCGTGGTGCCGGTGCCGCTGGTACTGCACAAACGTACAGACCTTCAGCCCAATGGCCAGCATGTTCTTGCCCATGAAGATGCTAGAGACCCGGGCATCCCTGAAGAAGACCATGTTGCTGCCTCGGATGAAGATGGTGGTGATGTTGACGGTGAGCATGCTCAGCATGGGGTACAGCATCATCCGGTGCGGCATGATGCCAATCCCTTGCATGCTGATCTCACAGAGGGACACGCAAGGGAGGACAAGGAGCAAGATGTAGCAATAGAAGAACATGATGCCCTCAGCCCAGAGCGGCAGCCCCTTCTTCTGGGGCTCCCATAGGTTGGCCTGGATGTCCAACACATCCAGCATGTCCACAATGACCCAGAAGAGGCGGTTGCGCAGATCTTCTTTCTTCTTGAATGTCCTGACATACTCCATGCGCTCCGTGGCCACCAACAACACATAGAGGGCTGGGATGCAGATGGAGAGCAGCAAGGTCAGCGCTTTGCGGGCTATGAGATCTAGGCTTTTCCGGTCAGCTTTATAGTTCTGGTATACAAAGTAGACTTTGATCTCCAGAACAAAGACATATAGGAACCAGAGGATCATGGCGTAGCCTCGCTTAGCTGTCTTTACCTCTGCCCCGACCCAGATGGCCACATAGCGGAGCACCAGCAGGAAGCACACATCACCCACTGCCACCATGACACAGATGCCCAGCTTCCTGGAGCCCTGGCTCTGCTCCACCAGGTAGGCATCCATGAGGACGAGGCTGGTCATGATGAGCACAGTGGAGATACACACGTGGGGTTTGCTGACAGGTGGTGGGGGAACCATCCTGCGTGGAGGAACAGGCAGGGCCGTCAGGGAGTTACTGGGATTCCCCATTCCCACCCTTAGGTCCCTTCTGTCCCCCCTCTCTGCAAGACCTGTGGATGGCTGAAAGAAGGTGTGGGGGCTTCATAGACTCTTCTCCCATCCTACATGCCTGCTTTGTTCAAAACTTGCAGGCTCCTAGCCAGAGTGCTCCTGAGACTCCTGGCCGGGCCATCCCGGTGGCACACACTGGCTTTTTAGCCAGCTCCTAGGCTGCACATGGGCATATGGCAGGACAGACTGGACAGCCTTCAAGCACACAGGATGCTACTGCCTCTTCCAGCAGCTCATCACGCTGGTTAGTCTCTGCCATTGTGAAGGGGACGTGCCTTATTTTCAGTGGGATTTCCCAGCCAGTGGCACTGGTTATGTAAACCCCCATCAAGGCACACAAGACCATATCTGGGCTTTAAACCCAAGAAACAACTTAAATGCTATGATCCAAGACTGCTGTTTTTTCAGTCTCCTTTATTTTCATGCACGGCATAAAGCAAAGCCTTATTTTTAGCCTGGCTGTTGGGTGGGCGGGAAGAAATTGGCCAAATTATCTTCAAGTTCCTTCAGCCTCAGGCTCCCCAAGGGCTCTGCCTACAGCTGTTTGCCCATGCCCATCCTGACCCAGCATCATGAACTGAAAGCAAGGAAAAGCAGCACCAGCCCAGAGCTCCAGGACACAAGGAGCCATGCGACAGACCCTCAATTTCAGCTGTATACTCACCTTTCCCAGGCTGGGGCAGAGCAAAACATGGTTCCCAAAAGCACTCTGCCCGCCTTGGGCGGCACTGGGTTCATCAGGCTCCCTTCCCCTGGCCAAGCACAGCGGCAGGCAGCTGCTGCCAGAGACAGAGGGAGGACGGAGCCGGGGCCGAGCCGGGTAC
>NW_009724863.1:0-214 GCF_000703405.1 Apaloderma vittatum | reverse complement strand
CGCAGCCACACCTGGGCCCTGGGACACCAGCCCGGTCACCGGGTGGGCAGCACGCAACCGGGGAGCAAGCAGGGGGGAGCGAGACGGAGGCCAGGCGGTTACCGGTCACCCCGGCACCCTGATGCTCCTGGCGCTGACTCTGGCGGGCACAGGGCCCCGAGCACAAGCTACCTGAACTGCTGCTTTTTGGCTGAGGGAGCAGGCGTCCTGTGCA
>NW_009724861.1:0-11020 GCF_000703405.1 Apaloderma vittatum | reverse complement strand
CTTGGGAGCCACGAGCTATTTTTTTTTTTTCTTATGAAAGCAAAATTTTGCTCCTGTGACAGGTTGTTGCTCCCATTTCCAAGCTCCTGCTGGATCCGAACCCGAACTTCTCATGGACACGGACTCATGCTTCACAGTTGCTGGTAATTATACATCTCATTCAGAGGTCAGAGAGGCTCACACACACACCCAAATTGTATCCTGGATGCACGAGGCTGTGGCATCTGCTATTTTTTGTTCCCATGGTGCCTTCACTTGGAAAGAATGTGTGTGGGCAGAGGAGGAGCCGTGGCACATCTCAGCAGATCCCTGTCCGGACCATCAGAGATCCAGGCAGGCAGGACAGAGCATCTCACACCCCAGAGCACCCCTTCCCAAAATTATGATGGTTTTCCTGGAGGTTTCTTGATCCTCAGGGTTAAATCCTTGCCTTTCTCCTGTGTTTCAAGCAGAGGGGCACATGTTCTCCCTTTAGAGACCGGCTATAGCAAACACAAGGTTTTAAGAAAAACAATCCGAGAAAGATCATTCGAGTACAGTCTGTTCATAGGCAAAATAAAATACCATTGGAAAACAAATGTTTCCAGGTGTTGCTCAGAGTAAAGAATGAACTAAGCCTGATGTCACAGGCAAACAAGTTCTACACGCTTGGGTTCACCACAGCAACACTGGGGCTCCCCCCGAGCTTCAGACAGAGCAGCATCTTCTGGGGAGACCTTACAGCAGCCTCCTGGTCCGTAAAGGGGGCCTCCAGGGGAGATGGGGAGGGGATGTTTATCAGAGAGTGCAGTGATGGGATGAGGGGTAATGGTTTAAAATCTAAAGAGGGTAGATTTAGGTTAGAAATTAGGAAGAAGTTCTTTACTATGAGGGTGGTAACATGCTGGCACAGGTTGCCCAGGGAAGCTGTAGATGCCTCATCTCTGGAAGTGCTCAGGGCCAGGTTAGATGAGGCTCTGAGCAACCTGGTCTAGAATAAGATGTCCCAGCCCATGGCAGGGGGTTGGAACTAGATGGTCTTTAAGGTCCCTTCCGACCCAAACCGTTGTGTGATTCCACGGTCTCTGCATGCCGTGGAAGTCCTGCCCCTCGGTGGGAGGCACGTGGGCAAACACTCACATCCTGCCAGGAGCCAGTCCATCGGGCACCTGGAAAGCCAGCAGAGCCAACTTACAGCCAATCCGCTGCTCACAAAGGCAACCTGTAACCTGTAAAGGGCTGAACACGGCGTAACCGCAGTTTCTTAACCCACTGAGCAAGGATGCAGTGGGAGCTGCACGTAATGGAATGGCTGGGTTTGGGATTCATACAGGGTGGTTGCATCAGGGCCGGTTAGCTCAGTCAGTTGAGCGTGGCGCTAACAGCGCCAAGGTCGCGGGTTCGATTCCCGCTCGGTCCCCATGTGTTGCCTGATCTACTTGAGAGGTGGCGTCTCTGGTGGCAGGGAGGCTGGATTAAATGATCTCTAAGGTCCCTTCCAGTGTAGGCCATTCTATGACAGGACGTTTTCAGAAAACCCTGAGCCCCATCCATCCTCTCAAAGGGACATCGGTCTAAGATGATACTCTGGGCACTATGCCTTGTTAATGCTCAGAGTAGTAACGCTTCTCTTTAGCCACGTCCATACTACAGAAAGTAGTGCAGCCCAAGAGGAACAGATCCATAAAGTAAAAAAACCAACCCAAGGCTGAAGGCTTAACACCCACTCTTCGAAGCATTTCTAGCTTAGCTTGCTGTTACCAAAAGCTGATTCCAAAGCGCATCTTCTGGTTTAGTATAATTCGGAAGGAAATCAGCTTGCATGCTCCGAGGTGGCTCCGTGATTGAAATGGAAACGTGGCAAGCTGGAATTTTCCAGAGCCGAAGTCCCAAGCTGAAATGCAGACGTACCCGCGCCCCGTGTGTTTCAACAAGACTTCACTGCGAGAGCTTGGCAAGCACAGACTTGAGCGGAAGAGATGCCGAGTGTTCTCGTGAAGTCATAAAACAGGGATTTGTTATGGCAATTATACAGTTGTTATGTAATTGCTACAAAAGTGGGATTTGTCATAGAAGCAGTTATGCTGTTATCCTTTTCATGCAGATCAGATATTTTTATTCAAGAATATCACCCAGTTTGCTCCATCCAGTCACGCTCTGGATACACTGAAACACTCCAATAAACCTTTCTGAAATGGCTCCATGCTTTGCCTTTTCTACGCGTAACTGTTGGGGAGACAGATTTTATATTTTTTTGGAAGACTTTAAAATTGTTACTCCCAGTTCATCGTGGAGTGAAACAGGTCACTTCTGCATTTGCATTATTTGAAACTGTAAAATAATGTAAAAAATCTTTTCCATTTTTAAAGTTCATTTTTTTGGCAGAGCAGGTTTGAAAACAAACTAGAACAAAACATCGAAATAGTTATTCATGAAAAACTCTTCCTTCCAGGTCAAAAAGCAAAGCGTGTGAAGAGTCTGTATTTTGATGACTACTGACTTTCCAGTGGAAAATATTCTCAGTAAAACTGATTAGTTGCTTTAAAAATAAGGAGGAGGATAAACACTGCGTAGTGGGAAAATGTCTAATGGATCCAAAAGGAAAAGCAACTCTAAGATTTTAAACCTCCTCCAGGTTCTCCATCATCATTATCTGAGATAGCCTCAAAGGACAATTGCACTGATGGTGAGCTTTGAGATGAGGATTTTTTAAAACTGGAAAAAAAAGAATTAGGAGTGTGAATTGTGGTTTGTGCACGTGCCTTCCTAACTTTTTCCTGATACACACCAAGAGACGTAACACAACTTGGTAGTGCTAATAAGGGTTTTGGTCAAAAAAAAAAAAGCACTTCTCACTCTACAGCCTTCAGCTGTAACTTTGTATGACTCCTGTATTTATATGACTCCTTTCGATGACTCCCGTATTGAGGAGCTTTATATTTCTCCTCCAAACACAGCCATCTCCCCTAATCCACACTCTATCGAACAACTGGAAAATAACATTATTAAGGGGAAGGCAGTCACCCACAGAAAGCATTTGATTTTAGAAAATAATAACAAATGGAGCACGCTGCCTGGACCTCACTTGCCTATTTGCCTTTTACAAAAGGATATATGGGCTATGGATAATTTATAAACAAATAGTATTATATTATTGATCTCCAGTCTCCATGGTTACTGGGCTCCTCCAGCTCCATCTTGGCTTCTGTGGAATTGAACCGTGTTGCACACGTACAGCAGCGCAGGCTACATCAGGCTGGAAATCGTTGCGAAGGACAAAGAGGGAAATTTCCTTTATTTTGCACCATGGCCTAAGTGGCAAAGCTGTTACGTATGGGACTGGTGACGAAAAAAGGCAACGTCAAACACAAGGAGCTGAGTTCTTGCAAATAAGAGCAAGCTGAAGTTAAGATCAGGATTTACGTCCTGATCTTCCTCCGTGGTGTTGTTACCAACCTTCCTGGCACTTTCTGCCTGTTTTCATCCTGGAAGCTGGGTCGTTCTGTTCCTACACAACTTTAAAATAGTGATAAGTACTCAGGAGTGTACAGTGAATTTCTAAACATTTTTTTTCTTCCTTCTTGCTGTACAAGAAGGATAATCAATGAGAGTGTTGCTATTTTTTAAAAAATAATTAAAAAGCAACAGGAAAATACCTACACATACAGTGTTAAGTACCATAAACCTGAGCTTTCTCTCCTCCTCTATTTTTAATTACAGTAATCTCAGACAGTTCTTGGAGCAACAGTATGGGAAAGTTGAAAGTAAACTTCAGGGACGTTTATTTTTTTAACAAACATGTTTCGAATACTGTTGTACGTCACTGGCCTGAAGCAGGTTAGTCCTCTTCTAGGTACCTCTAGAGCCCAAGCTATCTAACTACTCGAAAATGCAAAGAGGAAACGGTGGGGGAAGATTTTGCATCCTGAAATAGCTTTAAAGAAACCTCTCTCTCCGTCGCCGTGCGCTGATTATTCTCCCGCTTTTCCTTATCAGACTCTTTTCCATTTAATTTGAGTTTCCCCTGTCTCTGGATTCAATTTCCCCTGGCTTCAGCTTTGTGGCGTATTTCTCCCGCCGCCAGCGTATCCCCGAGGCCGTGGGTATCTGCTTTCCCGTCGCTCCGCAGAGGTAAGGGCTCCGGAGGGAAGGGCACGGTCACCTTTACCATGGCAGCGACCCCAGGGCTCGCTCGCTGCTCCCCCTCCTTGCATTTCTTGCATATTTTCCAACACTAAGGTGCTGCCTCTGAGCCTCGCCGATATTTTAATACTCGGCGGCCTTTCTCCTCCCTTCCTATTTCTTACAAGGCCACAGATTCCTTCCCAAATAAAGCACGTTGTTTTGTCTGAGGGTTGTTGGTTTTTTTTTTTCCCCTGCTCTAGGTTCAGTCCCAAATATGTTTTTTTTGGTATCTGGAGGCTCCCAGTGGAGTGGATGCTCACAACTAGTAGCAGATATTAAAAAAACCCAAAAAAATGGGACTTACAAAAGAAGTTTTACAGAGTGTCCTTCCGCATAAGCCGTTTCAGAAAAAAGTAGCAGAAATTAAAGGGTTTAAATACACAAAAAACCCCACCAAGTTGTTAAACCAAGATGCTTAGGTGCTGCTGTAGTCACAGAAGGGCCATAAGCAACAAAGAAATCCACTTTTGAAACACAAAGTGTATGCAAGACTATAGAAAACAAAACATTTAGCATATTGAAAGTGAATTTGTGGATGTTTTTGGCAAGGGCAAATCCCAAAAGTTGACAATAAGAGTAATTCCAGAACCGCATTTAAATGACACATTAAAAAAAAACCCAATGAAGCCACAATATAATTCTATCTCTATTTCTCCACAATTGCAACATCCCTCCACTGGCCCCAAATATCTAATTCCCTGAAACCTTTCCCTTCAAAAGGAAAACAGTGGCCAAGAAGCAAGCCCAAACGAGCCCACTAGGGAGGACTGAAAATAGGGGTTTGCAAAGTGGAGTCTATGGAAAATCACTCTGAGATGTATATATTAAAAATTAGAACAAATGGCTTCGGAAATCAGAGACAAGAAGATGTATATATTTAAAATTAGAACAAATGGCTTCAGGAATCAGAGAGAATAGTTTGGTCTTCACTTCTTTGTAGATAAGAGGAATAAAACTGCAAAATATTCAAGGCTGGATCACATTAGAGAATTCTCATAAATTATCTATTACAGAGTTGGACATTAAACTGTTAATACGGGAAAGCTTCAGAGTAATGGGTTTCCAATTTCCACTTCATGAATTTTTGTCAGCACAGCTTCCTGTGGGCAGATGACGTATCCTGTCAGTGCCAGGCTTTTTTTTGCCCCCCCCTCAAATACTTCACTGAATTTTAATGACGGGCAGAAACTCGCACGCCGGCGTTTGGTTGCAAGGCAATGCTAGAGGCCATTCTGATTGTTTTGCTCCTTTGTACCTTTGTGATTTCTTATTGTATTAATTCTTGTAAGCACGCCTGATTTTCTTAGCGCAGACTTAGCCACGTGAGCCTTAATTAAACACATTAGTAGTCCTGGAACAATTAAAGTAAATCTTCAGCAGAAGGAATTGGTCTGCAGGGAAGAGGAGCCGTACAAAAAGTGTCCTGTGTGCTAGTACTTGATTTACAGAGGCCACGCCAAGAAAACCCAAGATCGAATCAATAAGAGTTTGCCTGAAGAAGAAACTATCATGCCCCACGGATTGAGACACTAAAGTCTTCTTCTTGCCTATTATTCTTCATACACAGCCACTGTCACGGCGCTTAATCAGAATTCATGAGGCGGCTATACCCGAGGAAGATTATTGATCTTATTGAAGATGGAACAGCACCAGCCTGAGAAGATGAGGCCTCCAGAGGAAGGAGAAGATGGGAGCCCCCGGGGGACGCTGAAGCAGCCCTACTTCAGCCACCACGTCCACTGCCACGAGAAACCAGAGGCGTTGGGATCCCGGAGATCAGGGAAACTTGGGCACAACTGCCCCACACTGAGCATCTAAATCTCTTCACCCACAGCTTCTAAGTACATCTTCCCAGCCGTCATCAACCACGTTTTAATTAACTTTGAAGACTCGATTCCTTCTCCGGTTAATCCTACCTAATGCTACTGGAAGGAAAGGAGTGGCATAGGTGTAGCTGGATGGGAATTTAAAAATTGTAGTTTAGAAGGATGTTACAGGTGGCCTGATTCGGCTGACACAGCTGGTACTAAAACAGAGAAAGATCGTCTAGGTGTACTTGTGTATCGCAGGGTTTTTTTTGCTGTACTAATTCTTGTTAGAGTGCAATACTGATAGCAACTGTCCGGTGATAACAGTGGAACTAGAACTGTGCAAATTATTTTTTGGATCGGTTGCCAAACAGAAAAAAATGAATTAAATTTGTTTAGACTGATCCAAAATAACTTTTTTTTTTTTTCCTCCATTTTTCACGATGGCAAGAAAAACTGAAGAAGCCCCAATTTGATTAAGTTGTTCCTTTTGACAGGAAATGGGCTATTTTATTTAGAAGAAGTTAGAACAAGAGGAATCAAAGCGCTCAATCCACAGAAATACGGAGTCAGGGCTTCCCCCCGATGAACAGCTTTGTGGTCGTGCTGCTTCACCCACTGAGATGGTAAGAACCTGGGTTAAATTTGGAAGGATCCTCCCGCCCTGGCAGACACGATGTTGGGAGCCAAATCTCCTTCAGCATCTCCTGCTGCAACTCTTCCATCCTACTTCTGTATAAAATGGATAATAAATATAGGTCGTTCAGAGCCCTGTAAGACACAAACTCTTTACTTCTATCCCGCACAATTTCTTCCTCTGCCAAAGGCGCAAAGGGATGGAAAGAAGAGCAGAAGAGAAGGCGAGGCACTGGCTCTTGTCCCCCTTCCCTCAATGAGAAGGACAGAAGATCCTGCAGCTGGACACCCTCAAGGTGATGTCCCTGAGCTCCTCCCGGCCTCCCCCTGCCCTGCTTGTAGAGGTGCTGCTCCACCCCGGGTGTTTAATTGCATACACAAAATACATCAGGAGCAGGGATGGGGGACCCCACCCAGGAAAACCTCATAACATGGTAATTAGAGGGCTAATTCAGGCAGAAAATTAAAAATCTGGATCCAAATAATCTCACGAAGGTCTTGGCTATACAGCGCCCACGTTCTGCATCATTCCAGTGTCAGGGGTTGCTTCAGAGGAGGCCGGAGCCTTCCCTTTTCCTCCTCCAGCAGAAAATCCAGCTGAAACTCTGTGGCAAATCTGATCCCATTAAATTAGGGGGGGGACCAAACCAAACACTTCTGACAATTACTGTAGTCATCTGGAGCATTCACCCGGCTGAACAGCACAGAACTATTCTTCCAGCCCACCTGTGCCGGCAGGATTGTCAAGCTGAACTGGAATTCGTTTTATCTCTCCACGGCAGGTAAACATAAACCCAGAGAGGAGTAACACAGGTCTTCTGGCCACTCTCTTGATAACAGGTGACGTGCAGCTGCTCTTATCAGGGTAAAAGCTAGTGCCAGAGAGGCAGGAACTAATTTTTGGGTTCATTCCCATTGCAAAAGGTGGCCGGTTGGCGCTGGGCTGGCTGCGGGGAAGAATCCTTTCCCTGCTCTTTCCAGAAATGTTCCTTCCCGCTGCGGTGCAACCCTTCCGTGCCAGCTCAGCCTTGCTCCCAGCCCAAGCACTTGCTCCCTTTGTTTGTCCTCCAGGAATCCATCACCAGGATCCCGTCGTGAGCTGGACCGCGGCCGTGCTTGTGCTCGTGTGCTGTGCAGAGAGCTCGTGCTGTGCTTGGATTTCATGCTGGCAACATATGTCCCAGAAACTGTGGATCAGGTTAGTCTTTCAGTTCCAGTGTGTAGTTTGGGTAGGGTCACAGAAGATTTCTTTTTTTTTCACCTACAATGTATATATTCTGTATTTATGATCTGTCCAAGCCATCTGGGAGACTTTTAGTTGTGAAAAGGATACGGCTTCATCAAGAAAGTGGTTAGAAAATGGCAATCTCAATCTCAGGAACCATTTATGGAGTATGCTCCACTGCAAAGATTAATTTTATTCTGACTTTTCAGCTGTTAAGAGGCAAGTTTTGCCTCTTACAGCCTCGTATAGCTTCTGTGAAGTGAGGGCTGATCTCACCTTGCAGCTGTAGATCCAAGTGTGTCAGCCCACACATGCCATGTATGTTTTAAGCAAATAATTTCTTGCATAAAATCGTTTAACTTCCGTGTCAATCTGAATAGTAAAAAAATTAAAATTCTGTGGTATTCACCAGGCTGATAAAACAATTTGCAGCATGGAATGTACTATAAAAAGAGTCAACACCTGACACGAAGACAAGAGAGGCTGCTCAAACTCGTGCTACCCTTTTGCAAAGTTTAGCCTGTCATGTACCCCTTCAAAATATTGAGCGTGAACAGAACAGTAGCTGTGAAAAGCTTTATTTTATTTATTTTTTTTATTTATGAGAGTGGAACACCGTTCCAGGACACGTGGTACAGGAGGGGGGACCTCTGAAAGACTGTTCCCTTGGCAGGAAGGGGACTGTGATGAAGCTCTCTCTGATCTTCTGGAGGTTGTAAAAAGGCCAATGAAGAGAGAGACGGGTTACTCCGAGAAGACTTTGTGTTTCCACTGAGCATCTGTGCAAGTCCACTGTGTGCAGAGCAGTGTTAGTCCCACGCAAGGTGTGAAAGATGATCTCAGCATAGGCTGAGACAGGAAATACCCATTCAGCAAAAAAAAAGAAAAAAAAAGAGAGCAGGACAAATACCCTGCACGTAATACCAGCAATAAGGTTACGAATAAACACTTCAGAAGGGCAGGAGTTCTTTGCCTTTCCAGCAGAAATGTACCGGTACCAAAGACATATTCTAAGAAATCAGATGTAATTAGAGCCATTTAGGATTGATTTGGTGAAACGTGAAAAAGCAGCTTATAGCAAATTCGTTGACGGGTTTTATTGGTGCAAGTAGCTACACATCTTCGCTGTGTATATCATACGCTGCGCATCTCTGGAGGAAAATAAGATACGTGGATGTAAAACTTAACCGGTAATTCTGACTCTCGTCATCCAATCTATTTCTTGTAGGAGTTTCTTCCTTAAATAAGTCGTGGACTGCATCGGATCACCCTTATTATGTTGTCATCCCGTTGATGTACCATTATTATTTAGATATAGGATAAATGTAGCTGGAAATCAAGGTTTCTCTTTCCAAACTGCTGATGCAGAATTTGGCAAACCAACTACCTCACTTGGTTTTCTTAAAATTCTGTCACGTAATTACAATAAGCACTTCCTTTTCCAACTGAATCTACGTGAAGGCATAATAGCACACTTTTATAATCAATGCTTTTTCTCCTAAAGATTCGTGTTTCCTTGTTGGCAGAATCCTTTTGACTCAAGCGCGCCCCTAAAAGCTGCAGTGCTGGAGGACAATGTTGTTTTGGAGCCGCTGCCGCGTGTTCGTGAGGACGCTGCACACCTTGGAAGAAAACGGTGCTTTTCAGACAAACCAAAATATCTTATAACAGTTTGTTCTGAACTTTTAATTTATGCGACTTTTTTGAACATGTTAAATTTTAGTTTATACGTAGGCTCAGCCCAGTACTTTTCTACCAAGCGTGTAGGGCTGCTGCGGGGAGTGATGCGCTACAAGCTATAATTTAGGGGCAGGTGAGAACTGCCTGAAATACGCGTATCTTCATAAGTTATTCCCGAAATGCTATTATTACCTGAGCTGTCTTTCAGAGCTAAATATCCTTTCCTCCCCTCTGCGCTGGGTTAGAAAGGCGGTGGGAGGGAAGCAGAGTTATTTTTTATTTCCACGGCTGCTCCAAGAGCCCGCAGGAGCTGAGCGACACGGCTGGGCCGGCTCTGTCGGCTCTGGGCAAAGCCGGGATTTCCCAGACACTGCGACATCCTCGCAAAGAGGGTGCTGAACGCCGGGCACGCTTAGCAAAGCCGATAAACCAATATAAAACTCCTACCTGGTTATTGTAAACTCCTGTAAGTTGACTCAGGTGTCACAGCGATGTTGGCTTGGTGCATTCCAATGCCAAGGATCAAAGGGATTTACGCTGGTGTACGTATGATGGTTTCTAAACACGGTACTTAAAATGCTGTTGCAAAAGCTAAACCAGCGGGATCTTTGTCCTCATAAACTCCGTAGGTGGTGTTTACATAGTGGCTTGTACGTAAGACCCTTGTGCAACTGTTCAAGTTCTTGAGTATATCTAGAAAAAACTAATTAAATTTCTTCACCTGCCTGTAATTAAGAGGGATATCTTTAGTGTCGATTAGCGTAGCCAACTCATACATACAGAAAATAGCACTAAAATAGTGAGTTTAAGTTTAATAGGGAATTTGTAACTGGGAGCTCTTCTTTGGAAAGTTTGCCACTGGAAAGAAGAGAAGCTGCTTTTTTTTTTCACTCGGGAACTTCACCCTCCACAGGCTGGGATATTCCAGCTTTGTGGACTAGAGGATGGACGAGCCGAGTGTGTAGAATCATAGAATGGCCTAAGCTGGAAGGGACCTTAGAGATCATTTAATCCAACCTCCCTGTCGCCAGGGACACCACCTCTCGACTAGATCAAGCAACACATGGGGACCGAATGTGTAAATCTTTTCTAACCTTGTGTGTCTGATCAAAGCCACTGCTAAAATTAAGCGGCGAGAAGGTATGCAAGAATAATAAGCAGATACACAAAATTACATTTACGCAGCAGTGAGGGGCTTTGGAGGAAGCAGGGAAGTGCCTGGGAGCTGGCAAAACACTAACAGCTGACTTTTTTTTTTTAAAGAATCTCTTTGTGTTAACTCTGATATACAGTGGGGAGTGACGTTTTCGAAAACGTCAGCTTGTTTTCGTCCGCACAGACGCCCATTTCCTGAACGGCAGAACACAAAAATGGGCTCACTTGTAGTTGCTTGAAAAAATAATCAGTTCCCACACAAATTCCTGATAATGTTTAAACTTTTTGTCACTGTCCAAGGATCTTAGTACTATCTATACTATAGTATATACTATATACTATATACTATATA
>NW_009724860.1:9533-22743 GCF_000703405.1 Apaloderma vittatum | reverse complement strand
GGGGTCGGCGGGGCGGGGGCGAGCCCTCAGAGACGTTACTGGGCGGGGGGGAGTGTAGTAAAGTCTTCGCCGGCCAGCGCTTGCCGGAGGGAAGAACAGCGGTTCTAACCTTGCCCGGTGTTGCTCTCCCCAGCCATGGCATCGCTGGAGGCGGCCGAAACCTCCCTCTTCAGCCTGAGCGGTGTGAGAGAGCGGATGCGGGAGAAGAAGAAGGGTGCCTTGAGGACCGCGAAGTTGAATGCCTCGCTCGCGACAAAAATCAAAACAAAAATCATTAGTGAGTGTGTTTTGCTTTGCAGAGGCTGGCAGCTACGTCAGCTTATAACTGTGCCCGTGGCCGTGTTCATCTTATACTGAACAGCTGCTTCTCTGGCTGCGGGTTTCTGGTGGGTTCAGTACCCTGCAAAACAATAGTGCATGATGCAAAAGTTAGACGTTTCTGTTAATTTATTTTGAAATTGGGAAACGTGGATTTAAATCTGCTCAAGAGCTACTACGGGGAAAAGTACGGTTTTCTTTCTTTTTTTTGGGTGGAGATGAGGATACAGAGCTGTAGGTGACTTGTTCAAAATCAGAAGCGTGTCTTTTGTAAACTCACCACCTGAGCCATGCCATCATTCGGTAAGAACTGAACCAGTAGCTTGCCAACTGAGCATGACCCGCTGAGGATGGAGGGGGCGTCTGCCTGAAGTGTTGCAGGTTATTATGTAAAGTTTTTCCTGGTGTTCTCTGGACACTTCTGTTGCTGGAAGGAATTATACCGATGACTTGGAGGTGGAGGGCAGGCTATCTCGCATTGTAGAGATGTGAGCCTGAGAGAGGCTATTCAGGGAAGAAAAAGAAGTATGATGAGGGAGGAGGCATGGATGAGACCTTGGAGGCTGATTCCATGCCATACTTCTCTGTTCCTTACAGACAACTCTTCTACTATCAAAGTCTCCCTAAAGCACAACAATAAAGCACTGGCTCTGGCCCTCAATGCAGAGAAAGTCAACAGACAGCGGCTCACCCAGGAGAACACCATCTTACAGAAGGAGGTGGAGCAGTGCCACTTCCAGAATGCTGTGCTGCGGCACAAGCTCTCCTTCCTGGTATGGCACTAACGGTGTGGCTGGCGTGGGGAAGGGTAGCGGGCAAGGTGTGCAGCACCAGCATCTCAGCCTTGGGAGGAGTGAGCTGTCACTGGTCCCTAGTCTCTGCATATGAAAAAAGTCACCATTGATTTGCATATTCATTCTTACAAGCTGTGTTCTCCCAAGAACATGCCTTGTGTTGGCTAGCAGCATCCTTATGGAATAGATGTTTTGATTTAATGCCTTTATGTTTTTTCTCTCTTTACTACCTCAACACAGAATAACACCTTGAAAGAATTTGAAAACCTGATAGCTGCAGTAAAGTTGGCCCAGCTGTCTGAGGTAAGTTATGGGAAATGCAAGCACACTGCTCCAGGAAGGGGGCTGTGTTTTGCTTTGTATTTTCTTCTCACTTTGGTATTTGATGCTTCAGCTGGTTTCCTTTGCTTTCTTGAACTGTGCTGGCAGTGTCTTTGTTTTCAGTTTGATCCTAATGGTTTCCAGGGTAACACAGAATCGTAGAATTGTATGAGTTGGAAGATCATCTAGTTCCAGTGCCCCTGCTGTGAACAGGGACACCTCCCACTAGACCAGGTTGCTCAAAGCCCCATCCAAGCTCGCCTTGAACACTTTCAGGGATGAAGCTTTGAGAACTTCTCTGGGCAACCTGTTTCAGAGTCTCACCACTCTTGCAGGAAAGAATTTCTTCCTAATATCTAGTCTAAATCTGCTGTTACTTGTCCTATCACTACACTCCCTGATAAAGAGTCCCTCCCATTTTTCCTGTAGCCCTCTACGTATTGGAAGGTCTCCCCAGAGCCTTCTCTTCTCCATGCTGAACAGCCCCAACTCTCTCAGCCTGTCCTCCTACGGGAGGTGCTCCAATCCCCTGATCATCTTTGTGGTCCTCCTCTGAAGTCACTCCAACAGGTCCATGACCTTTTATTGTTGGAGGCTGCAGAGCTGAATGCAGTATGTCTGTAGAACATAAACTGCCTTCCTCTGAGTTGTTAGTTGTATTGGCTAGTAGGCTCTTCTCCTATGACAGGCTGTGACCTTTTCAATTTCTTTTTTATGTGTTGCCATGGCAACTTGGGATAGGGAATAGGACGCTTTGCATATGTCCTGTCTCTTGTGTGGGTGGGAAAATATTTCTGGTTTTTAATCTCAGATTATCTGAACTAGTTTCAACTTCATCTTTGAGTCTGAGGAGACAGAATCTGACTCTGCTGCAATTTTGTCCCTAATTTGTGCACTTTTAAATGGTAGAGGGTCATTGGCAGCATTTCACATACTTTCTAGGATGAAACTGAGCTTCTGCTGTTTGTGTGCAGGAGGCTGCACAAGGGATTGCAAGAGCTTTAAACCACACTTCTATTTCCCTCCTTTCCAGTTCCATACAAGTTCTGCATCCTTATCCAACGGCCAGAAGAGCAGTGTGACTGAAGATAGCTGCGCTGATGATGTTGTAGATGGTCAACTTGTGAGGTAGGCCTTAAAATGTCAGATACCACCAAGCTTTTCCTGAATTTCTATATGCTAAGCTTCCTTTTGTGTTTTACATGTGCTCCTGGTTGTCTGTTTTACATGAGATGTCTTCCCTAAACCACCACTGCTTGATACTTTCCTGTGTCTTTTGGCTCCCATTCTGTCTTATTTGTCCTACGGCCAAGTCTATGAATAAACTGGTCCTTCTTCCTCCTTTGTTTGAGAACACATTGCTTTTAGGTAGTTTTTTCTTGGTAGCTGGTGAGCAGGGCAAGATTTCCTTGAGTGAGTGAGTGTTATAACTGGCGGCTGTGATGGTTGTTACATATAAATGCGTAATAGTCATCTGCTTGTGTGATGGAAACTTGTGTTTTGAAAGGAGCACAGAGCAGGATCTCTTAAAATATATTTGAATTTCCGTTTCACCTCTGTCTAGTGTCCCCTTTGAACACCGGGGAGCCCTTGGAGCTGACCACACATGTACCTCCAAGCAGCTGCATTGGTGTTTCACAGCGAGGTGAACCTGTGGTCGCAACCAGTGCACTGAAAGGCCTTACTTTCTTGTTGCTTCTACGTTTTCCTCCTGCTTCTGTGTCTGCAGCAGCGTGCTTTCCTTATGAGTTGTGCTTGCACAAAAATGGGAACTCTGCCCTGGCTGGGCAGTGTGTTCTTTAGCACTTGAAGCCTTCAGAAGTGTATTTCAGCAACTCTTGATGGAGGTGAAAGCTGTAGCTATTCTGCTGGATTCTGGAGCCTGTCACAGCTTCATTGCTGTTATTCCTTCTCACCAGGGCTATAGGGATGCCAATGAGGGTGCCCATTTCCAAGGTGTGTGGTGCAGGACAGCAAGGTGGCAGCTCCATGGCAGTACAGACCTCCTCACCAGACCTTCAGAGACATGGTTCTGAGGCCCTGGAAATTGTGCCTGTTGCCTCTGAAGACACTTTGCCGCCACAGCCTGCTGAGAGGCCTCAGTTCCACCAGGAAGAGAATGGGAAGAAACCAACTGAGACAATGGAAGCGCAAGAGGCTTTTGGAGGTAAATTTGCCTCTTTTGCTGTTCTTCTAATATGACTTTGTCTGTGTTCAGAAATGAATGAGTGCAGTGCCATAGCTTCAGTTAATTCCTAACCATCAGTCCAGCGGCTCCTCATGACTTAGGAACAGCACACTTCAGTTTTCACTAGAATTACATATATCCCAGAACGGGATTTCTTGGTGGATATATCTGGCATGTTTGCAGTAGCTCAAGATTACTCTTGAGGCTTTCTGAGGAACAGGCAGTGAGCTTATATAAGATGTTTAGAAATGTCTGAATTTGCAGAATCTTACTAGATGCACATTCTTCTGTTTCTTGTGGATTTGCCATGTAAATGATAACTCTCATACAGATCATGAGCATTCCTAAATATTAGGGCTGGTTAAGGGTTAGGGCTGCTTTGGGGTGCCTTTCTGTTCTGAGGGGAGCCAGCTGAGAAGTTCTGTTATACGGTAAGTTTGGGGAGTCCCTGTAGAGACAAAATCATGCTTTTTAATGGTTTGGGTTTGTGACAAGTGTGTGGGGCCCGGCTTTTGGTGGTATGGGGAAAGCTAGCATTTGTCTGCTGCATTTCTCACTCTTAAGAATGAATTTTGTTTTTCCAACAGAGGCCTCATTCGCCACTAGACAAAATCCTGAGAGTTTGCCAGTGTGTGCCTGGGAAAATCATCCTCTTTCACATGAGGGTGGCGAGATGGCAGAAAGTTCTTTTGATCGTCTCTCACACGGGCATATTACTCAGAGGAGAAAGCGTTCTACCCTGTTTGTGACAAGCACACCATCTTCTGGTGTGGATATCCTCCCACGTGCCAGTTGCACTCAGGCAACTCGGTGGAGTATCACAGAAGACCGCATCAGCTCGAGCAGAAGCAACACACAGCCACAGCTGAAATCTCCCAGCTCCCTGGTTTCACCTACTCCAACTACAGTTATTCCTGATGGAAGGTCTTTGGGTAAAGAGATTTTATGTGATCAGCCACAGCCTAAAGAAACTGGGTATGGTGTTGAAATGGACCCCAGCTATAGTCAAGTCCCTGAATTTGTTCCTGAAAAGGTTAAAAGCAAAGGTAGTAGTAAAACCAGTGAGAAAAGAACTGTTAAGAAAGCAAGCACAGGAGAAAAGAAAACAAATGCCATTAAAAAGAGCGCAGACAATAGGCCTGATATACCTGAAGGTGAAGAGAGTGCTCAAAATTCAAAGAAGCTTCCTCAGCCAAAAGTCGCAACATGTTCTAATGAGCCTGAAGTTTCTGACACAAGGCAGAAGGTTTGTGTGGGGGCTTTTGACAGGAGTAACAGAGGCTGTGGTGTGGAGCAACACTTCCGCCCTCCTGATGAAGTCCAACATCTCAGAAGAACATATGTGGTGAATGCGGCACAAGAGGGAAGTGGTGACGTACTGCAGCAGGTTAGGAAGGAAGGTATCTTTAAGATCCAAAGTATGGAGAGCTTGTCAAAAAGCCCAGTTCGTATCTTCTCAAGTACCGAAATTCCCCTAGATGACTCCATTCTACAAAATCCACTTTTCTCAAGGAAAGAGACCTCAAGTGACTTTGCTTTGCAAGAGGACTCAAGTGTGAGCACAAAGACCATGAGACAGAAAACCAACAGAAAAACTAGAATAATTAGGCAAAGAGATGGCACTAATGAGGAGAATCTGCCAAATGGTGTGAAAATACCAGAAGTTGAAGCTGAAGAACAGCCTAAAAGAAGACAGACAAGCAGAAGGAAGACCGTCGGGAAAAGCAGTTGTAGTGATCAGAGAAATGAAAATGGTTTTGAGCCATGTATAGATGTTCAAGGAGCAGCTAAGAAGGACACAAAGGATTCACTACATAATCTTAAACGTAGCAGGAAAACGTATGTTATCAGTCCTTTGGATATTGCAGTAAACTTGGGTTGTGTCCAGACGGAATCTGAAGGGGATGAAATTATACCTCCCCAGTCTATTTCTGGGAGCAAAGCTAGCAAAATACCTAGAATTCAGAGGAAGGAGGTAGCTGTGCGGAGCAGTGAAAACCAAGCAGGAGGCCATCAAGAAAAGGGGCAGGCTGAAGTTGACAAGAACATGAATGCTTTGAAAAAAGAGGTCAGTCCCAAACCAAAGCCTCAGAGAAAGAGGAACACCTCTAGATCTCCAGAGACTGAGTCTCAGGACAGACAAAGTGATGGTGCTGAGGTGCTTGTTGAAAGTTCAGCAGAACTTGCATCCAAGCAAAGTGTCCTGACAAGGAAGTTTTCCTGCATTATAGATGCCTTCCTGAAGGAGCAGATAGCTGAGATATCGCTTGCGGATAATCTTATGGACCTCTCAGACAGTCTTGAATCCTCCTCTGAGACCTCTTTGGCAGCTTTGCCTGTCAGCTCTAGGCTTACAGATGTAGCAGTTTCCAAGAGCTTAAGTACTGAGGGCAAGAGAACGTCAGAGAAATCCTCTGTTTCGCTGGAAAGCTCCCAGATACTTAAAAAGAAGACTGCAGAGGAAATACCTGGGGAAACAAACTACATTGAGTCAAGTTTTCAGCGTTTATCTTCACAGGAACCTGGTAGGTGGTAGGCTGGGGAGGGGACCTGTGTTTGGGCATGTGTGCCAAAAATCCATGCTGCAGCAAGTGCTTATGTTTTTCTTCCCCTCCTCTCTTTTTTCAGAATAAATCATCAGTGTCCAATACATCATTTATGCTTCCACTTGTGCTGGCCAGTCATTTGTGTGGCTACATTTTCTGCTAGTTTATCAGCATTCTTTTAAGAATTTCTGGTCACTTGTTCCTGTGTGGATATTGGGAAAAGACTAGGAGCATGTGCTGCAAGTTCTGTTTTACCACTCTTGTTATCTACAGGGCACGCCTGTCAATTTAGAAAATAACTTAGCTGAGCAGTTGAAAAGTATAATTTGATGCTGAACCTGCCTACTAGAGTCAGTGTTACTGGGACACAGAATATGATGAAGATGGCAGATTTTTGGTCCAAAATGGTCAGTCCTGCAAGGTTTCAGACTTTATATCCTGAGATGGTATTCATCAGTTCACCAAATTCTTTGTTGTATTTTTGTTGTTTGCTGTTTAAAAGGATTTGTGAGTGTATCCCTCAGCTGGTAAAACAATAGTTAAGATGAGCCTTTTGGGGAGCTTGCTGTTGTTGGATACTCTGTAAAGAGAGTTATTTTTGAGGTTTATCCTTCCTTTAGCTGTTTGTTGACAGACCTGTTATAGCTAGAGTGGCCTGTACTTTGTAGAGAGGGAGGAAATTTCTTCTCCTGCCCTCCCCCTCTTGGCCAACTTCACTTTGAAAGCTGCAGTAAGCACTGGCAGAGTCTTGTGCCTTGCTGGAAGGCTTGTAGGTTGGTCGGGTGCCATGAGCTTGCTTTTTCCTCCAGGCTGTAAACTCCTGGGCATTGGAACTATCAACTATCATTTCTGTATTGTTTTTCTGCTATACCAGGGCCCAATGAAACGAGCAGTATTAGTGACCTGCGTTTTTTTAATGAGGAACCTAATCTGATTCATGAGCTGACTTTTGAGGTGCAGCTCTGGGATTTTTGGACAAAAATGGTCTGAGTTTAGAGGGAAGATTGGATTCAGGATTGTGCAGTATTCAGAGGAACCTGGTAATTCAGCCCTTCTCTGTTTGGCAGCTGTATTTCTTAAGATATCTGGAAATAATTTGGAAACAGTTTGATCAACTTGTGTGAATGTCTCCCTTTGCAGAGATCAGACCACTACAGGACTTGACCAATGCCAGGACTTTGTCTTCCTCCATCCTGGAACAAGCGTCAAGGTACTCATGCAGACGGAGACGGGACCCACCCTGCTATGCAGAGCCAAGAATCAACAGGTTGGGCTTTAAACTATTCCTTCCCATGCTGCAACCCCTGCTCTGCTCTCCTGTGCTCACTCTCCAGAAGCTGAACCTGTCACCTTTGTCTTTTCTAAGTTCCTCCCTCTTACCCTTCATGTTCCTGTGACCCTCCTCTTCCACCAAAGTGTGGTTAAGCCAGAATTCTACATTAGTGCGGATCCTTGTGGAGACTTCTGGTACCAACCTACCAAAGAGGTTATTTTCCCTCACTGAAATGAGAACACCTCTTAACAGACTGCATCTGTGGTACTCCAGCATTAATGAAAGATTAGCATGAGGATAAAATACAAGCTAAAGACAGCTAAACAAAAGTTCTGATTTCACTTGCTGCCATTCTGTGATATCTAAAGTTTTATACAACAATTGAGTAATACTTCTATTTTAATAGGGTTTTAGGGAAGAAAATGCTAGCTTTTGAAGGTTTTCCCCTGTAAGCAGGCTGTGTCTGTATTTGATTTTTCTGGCAGATACAAGTACTTAAACAAGTAGCTGCATCTTTTCCCTAAGAAAATGTAGATTCAATACATCCAATAGCTACTGTACAGAATCATTTAACTCCTAAAATGATGACTTTGTTGTTGTGCTACTGGGTAGTACCATGTATTTTCCGTTACAAGTGTCACAGTTTCAACTTTTTGTGAGGAGTTAGTTAGAAGGTCAGAAGGTATTCTGTACTGGTACAGCTCTCCTGTACTGGGCAAGGAACAAGCTGTACCACTCAGTCATTTTATAGTGGAAGCATTTCAGTAAAACCAGAAACTTTAGAGACTGAAGTAATACCTGTATTCAGGAAAACCCTTGATGGATCAATCTAACCCTTTTGGTTCTGCAGCAAACTGAGGCGGGGTGATCCATTTACAAGCTCAGATTTCCTCCACTCCCCTCGTCGCAAGCCCAAAAAGAAGAGACCTGACAAAGCCAAGAAAATTATCAAGAGGACTGAAAAGGACAAAGAACAGCTTCCTGAAGGATGTCCCAGTGCCAAGGCAGGCAAGCTAATAACAATGGGAAGAGACATGGAGCCAAAAGTAAAGTAGTGGTTGAGCAGGGATCCCTCAGGCTCCTAGTGGCTTGTGCATCTTTGCTAGAGTATCTCTAATGTTTTTGCATAGCTTTTTTTTTTTAATTTTAGTTTTAAAGTATAAATAAAATCTCCTATGTGGCAAGTTTAAAAGCTTTGTGACATTTATTTGCTGCCTCCCACTTCCTGCACCTTTAAATGCCTGGGTGCTTGTCTGCAAAGTCATTGTTCACAAGTGCTTGTGGCATCACAGACAACATGCTGGCTCTGCCAGTTCTCTCCAGGCCCTACGTAATCATTGAGAATGCACACCTTGGAGGGCTGACCTGGCTTTGCAGGTACCCATAAGGGCTGCTGTAAGGGTATGAAAGGATTGCAGCAGCCCAGGCTTAGCAGCAGCAAGGAGAGGCATGCTGATGTACTGCCTAGTGTTCCCCCCAGTAAAAGGCAGCTTCTGCACAGGTAGAACAATCCATGGAGAAATCACATTTACTGAAGCTCTGGACAGCCCTGGAAGTCAGAGCTCTCTGCTGTTCTGGAAGGGAGCCATATCAGTTACCTGATACATTCCCACTCACTGTATTTGCTGTCAGCGGCAATTTGCATTAACTCTGGACTTGCAGACTGGCCTAGGACACGGTTACGTGCATCTAACTCCTTCAGTGTCAGCGCTTAAGGTAACCTAGTGTGTTCTTTGATTGAAGACAACTTTGGCCGGGGTCAGCTGATGCAAGTGTTGGTGCAAAGCTACAAGGACCCTGCTCTAGAGCTCTGTGAAGCAGCTGACATACTGTGAAGCAGGCAGTTGTGTTTCAGGAAGTCTTGCGCTCTTTTCCATTGCAGATTGACTGCCCACTGGCCACCAGCACTTGGCGCTTTTAGGGTCAGCTGGTATCTAACTTTGAAGGTTATTAGTATTAAATGAGGGAGGGGTGAGGAAAAGAAGTGACTGTGGTAGTAGTAAAGGGGAAGGGAATGTGTCTCTTTGGAAGCAGGAAAAATATTTTCTCTGTCCATGGCAGAGCAGGGAGACGGAAGCTTTGCTTTTATGATCACACTTCTTCTCCCAACACAGAGACAAGTTTTCTCTCCTCAACACTTCAGGAACATCTGTCAGCTCATGAGGACAGACTGCAGTCCTCTGCAGTCCTCCACAAGGTGGAAACTTTGTTAGTACAGAGGGAAAATAGTGTAATCTGCAGTCAGATAAAAGCTACTACATTGCTTATACTTAAGCTACACTGTTAAGCCATTAAAACAAATGAAAAGTAAGATTTAAAAATGCCCCTTTACTCATTTTTTCAGTACTAAGGTACTAAGCTTTCTCTGGTATTCAGTAACTCCAGAAGCCAGGTAAGTAACAGGGAATTTGTTAGAGGTACTGTTAGTATGACTTGCCTGACTGTGGCACTATAATTTGAACTACTGATGGCAGAAGCCAAGCAGGAACATAGATCTCCAGATGTTCCTGATGACTGTTTCCATTGTTTCTATGGGTCAGCAATAGGGGAACTTCCAGCTTCAGATCTTACACGCTTGTGTTAATAACAGGGTATCAGACTATTGTGTTCACTCATACTGAAGGCAGTGACAACTGCTAGCAGTTGTAGAGCTGTGTTTCAAACATGTGCTCATACCCAAACAAATGTTAATACTAGCTGATCTAGTCTAACATTGCATTTGTATCCTAATCAAGTCAGCTGCAGAATGAGAGTCTGTCTCATGTACAACCAGCTTCTGATCTTTGTTGAGTGCTAATACATCAGTCTGAGTTTATAATAAAAAGTGGTACCTTTAAATTAGTGTGCACTACCTGATGCTTACCACCACACTACAGATCACATCTTGCAACAGATCAGAACAAATTAAAACTCTAAGGAAGAGATTCTCTGTTTATATCACTTTCCAACAGTCTGTCCCATACTAGACAGTGCTGAAAGGTATTGCAGTCTCTGAGGCAGAATTTTTCCATACCTGCTGATCACACAAAGGAAGACAAGACACAAAGAATGTTAGCTCGCTTTTATTTTAGTCTGAACGAAAGTATTATTTAAAAAAATCCCAAACACAAATCCATGGATGGAATAGTTTTTCACAGTCATAATCTGACTTGCTGTATCACAACAGGAAGTGTAAATAATAGCCCAGACAAAAGGAGAAAAAATTTTGCACCTTTATGAATTATGAGGTGGGGGAAGAGGTAATAGTTCCTATGCTTCACATCCAGTCAGGAGGAGTATAACTAAATGCATGGCCTGCATTTAGAACTGCAGCATGGCTTTATTAGGCTCTTAGCCTATAGGGCTTGTTTCCAGCATTTACTAAGTGCTTCTTAAACACTACACAACCAACTGTAGCAATGCGACCAAATCCCTTAGCATCACGATACTATGCTCTGCTTGGCACTAGAAGATAAATTGGGCTGCAGTAGAGCTGGCATATAGCCCTGTGAGCTCACTTATACTCCGTGGACAATACTGGAGAGATGAGGACGGTCCTGATTTCAAAGGTCTGTTGGACAGTAAGTCACCACTGGTTTGACCAGAGCTGTGACACAGACTGGCTTTGAGTCTGAGAAGAAGAGAGAAAAGAAACTAAGATCATAACAGGTCATGGAGAATGACATTAGGGATTCAGACCCATGGTGAGCTTGATACTATTCACATTCAGCTGCTTAGCAAAAGGAAGGCCTAGCTCAGCAGCTCAAGAGGTTTAAGAAAACATGGCCCTTTTAAACATTTTAAAAAGTGTACATTGTCATTTTTGTCTAGTATTTGAAATGTTATGCAACAGAGCATGATATGTTGCCACATACACTCTGGTGTAAGTGGGAGATGCTCTGTTAGATGAGCTTGAGTAGAACCTGTGCCTTAAAGTCTGTGCAGGGAAGCCAGTTTCCCCTTCAAGTTTTCAGCAAGCTTGTCCATGAACTCAAAGGTGTTCAGGTAGTCAGAGCGTGTGACGCTGAGGGGAGGGAAGAAAACGAGACAGACATTAATTGTAATGCCACTCAAAGCAGGAGGAGACTGTCCAAAGAACTTTTAGTCTTGCCTCTAAAACCAAAAGTTATCTCCTACTCATCATGCTGACTTTTTTTTTAAATTTTCTTTACAGCTCCAGAGAAGAGGTAGCCAGGAGGTATTTTGCAGTGAAGTAGGTCTCCATCTTAATAAATGGACAGGGTGAGATCCAGCCAATATGGCCAGCCTGTCGTAAGAGAAATCTCTGCAGTTCCTTCTTTATTTTTTCCCCACCATGCATTTGGTACAATAGCAGGGATAGAGCAACCTAGACTAAGCTACTTGGGGCAGAGAATATCTCATGTTCTGTCTGTGCAGCACCGAGTACAGATGAGCCCTGTTCTGTGACCAGACTCCAGCAATTTTTCACTATACTAAAATAACTTTTCAGGAACACAAAGTAAACAGCCCCCTTCAAGCACAGCTAATTACTTCATACACTTACTTAGGTAGGCTTTTGATACAGGCAGCAAGGTCCTTTGTCATGAAGCCAGATTCGATGGTCTCAATACAGACTTCTTCTAAGGCAACTGCAAAGTTCTTGAGGCTAGTGTTGTTGTCCAGCTTCGCTCTGTGAGCTAGTCCTCTTGTCCATGCGAAGATGGAGGCTGAGAGAGAGAAGACTAGATTACTCTGTCTTTCTAGAACTCCCTGACTTCATTCTGAACCGTCATGTGGAATAGTAATTATTTTTCAGTATTAGTAAAACTGAAAACAGACAGAAAAAAAGAGAAAAAATCTGGTATGGGAAAGAACACTTAACTTCGAGGCATTCTTTTCATTTTGTGCAATTGTAAAGAAAAGCAAACCCCAGAAACTATTTGCTGCCTCCAGCAATCCCTTTGTGTTTGCCATTTTGTCTTGTTCCTGTCCAAGTGGTGGTAGGACTCTAGGGTTATGCAGAAAGTTGTCGTTAGAAGGGTGCAGTCTTCCTCCGGGTATTAAATTGCACTCTGGTCCTTATGCAACTGTAGAGGATTCTTTCTCTCATGTCCCATCCTAGGTGCACTTATGCTTTAAGTATGTACATGCTGTGAGGGTGGCTGAGTCTTTTGGAGCATCAGGAAGGGGACTAAAATAAAAAAAACAAACCCCAACCAACCTAAGCCTTAAGGCCGTTGCGGGTATAAACTCATTGTTTGCTGAAGACTAAGCATGTCTCAAAGGCTTGATTAGGTCTAGCTTATTGCTCACACTCACTCCATTCCAGTCTGGTTTTGCTCTAGGCTACAGCTGTCTCCATGGAAGAAAAATGCATTATGAATTAACTACCTGTTTCGCCACTCAGTGGTGCAATTCCCTGCAGAAAGGATGCAGGGCATCTCCAAACCCTTTCTTTCATGTGTGGAGATCACTGAAGAGCAGTGAAAAGCAACTCACCAATGGGGTTAGTGGACGTTTCTTGGCCCTTCTGGTGCATGCGGTAGTGACGAGTGACTGTGCCATGAGCAGCTTCTGCTTCAACAGTCTTGCCATCAGGGCAGATCAGCACGCTGGTCATCATCCCCAGAGAGCCATAGCCTACAGAATACACAATTTAAAGAGTTCAGTGTCTCCTTTGGACAGTCCCCTTAAATTTCCTTTAATGCCCTTATCCCACAATCCCTCTACGTCCTCCCAGCCATGATGTGAGTATTCCTGAACACCAGTGCTGCTGTTGCAACTAACTGGCTAGTCCTAACATGTCAAAAGTAACAGCTCATCTGAACAG
>NW_009724860.1:0-9502 GCF_000703405.1 Apaloderma vittatum | reverse complement strand
TGCTGAACCACAAGATATAGGTATGCAGACATTCTGCACCATTTCAAGAAAATTAGCATTCTCACCTAACTTGCTGGACAGATTTTTACTGAAAAGACAGAGTATGAGAACAAAGAATCCTCAATAAGTATTGCTGGGCTGCCAATTGCTATCTTCCCCACAGGGTGACAGGAAACAAATCTACCTTATATCAAGAGCACCTGCTCTAGCGAATGGAAAGGAACCATGAGCTGGCAAAACTGGACACTCACATCACTTCTAACTCTGTAGGTTTCAGAGATCTCAGTCTTCGAAAGTTTTTTTTTTTTTCCAGTAATTCAACACACGGCCGTGTTCTTTGGGAGGCAGTTTACTGGCATTACTTTAGAGGAGCATACTACATAAAGCCACGCTTTGTCCTGTGGGTTTCTGCATGCATATTTGTTTTGGCACCAGGCAGCTTGGTTATAGAGGATTTTGATCAAGCACTACAAGTATGTAAAGTTAAATGTACCAATCTCTCTCTTTACACCTGACAGGTAGCTTTAGGCCCTCAAGATTTTCTTACTTATCTGTAGAGCACCTGCCAGTATGCTCATCACCAGTCAGCTTAACTGAAGCTGTCAGTGACAGAATCCCACCTGTGTGGGGCTTTCCATTACATTAGAATGGAAAGCCCATCAGTTATCACACTGGTAAGAACTGCCATCCAGTAAAGAAATGCAACAACACAGTTAACATTCAGTGGATTTTCTTGTAAAAGTGAAATCAGAAATTCTTTGCCTGCTTTACATCTCTGTGACTGGACACAGGCTTGAATGTAAGTTCTGAGACCCAACACCATTTCCTGGGCCATTTCATAAGATACAATTCAAAATCACGAGAGACTGCTACTGAATCTACTTCAGCGTAGCATAGGAATCCCGTACCTTGTGCGACAGAGTCAGACTGCACATCCCCATCGTAGTTCTTGCAGGCCCAGACAAAGCCACCTTCAGATTTCAGGGCCTGAGCAACCATGTCATCAATGAGCCTATGCTCATACCAGATCTTTTTGGCTTCAAACTGGGACTTGTATTCTCTGGAAAATAAAAACCAGAGCACCTTGTAATACAGATAAAAAACAGGGTTTACATAATTTATGCAAGTATTTGTGTATAGTTAGGTGCATAGAGAGATTAAAAAAAGTAGCCAACTTAAATTTACATCCTCTTTCCTCTTTCTTTGGGTCTTGCTTGCTTTGCTAGGCCACTGCAAGTCTGTTTCTGAATCACACAGGAGACCACAGGAAACCTGTGACTCCATTAGGAGATGTGAACTTCACAGCCACATTTAGCAGAGCTTTGAACATAGAGTACTGTGTCTGGCAGGACAAGGAAGACTGCAACAGGGAATGTGCAGAGCCCCGCTAAGTGCTGCCGAGTGTCTGAAAATGTTGAATCAACTGTAGCAGCTCACAAGGCTGAAGAGGATGTTCCTGCTGCAGACTTATGCACTACGGTAGGAAGTACACAACTATCCTAGTTACCTGTCATAGATCTCTTGGAAGATGTCTTTAAAGCGGCCATCGTATTTCTTCAGGATGGTGTTCTTGGTGCTCATGTAGAGGGGCCAGCCTTTAGACAGCGCCATTTGGAAGGAACTGTGAGCAAAATCCCTGATAGACTGGTCAAGATTGTACATTCCCATAGCTACACCACCACAGTCTGTTAGTGGAGGAAGAACAAACAGGAATCAACTAGACTTCATTTTGGTTAAGAATTTGACAGTCTCCCCATACCATAGGCAGGCAGGCTGGTGTTATCCCCAGGTGTCTTGCTATAGTTCTCAATTTAAAGCTGGTTCTTTCAGGAGAAGATTTACTTTGCACTACCAGCTCAAAGCTCCAGCAGTCCTGTGACACGTGAACAGGAAGGTGATTTTGGTTTATGGTTAGGTACATCTTAATATTTAATTGTCATCTGATACTCCTTAGGAGTTTCTTCCTAATCCAGCCTAAGCAGCAAAGCTGTGACAGGGGTGAGTGTGCTTGAACTCCTACTAGCCATGTAAGTAACAGTATTTTTCCATCAAAGCAGCAGGCAGCAGTTTGGAACAGAGGTCTCATTCAAAGCTAGAAATGGCTTTGCTCCCATCTTAAGTGCCTTGTACCTTCAGGCTTTGACTGCACTGCAGAACTAACTTGAGCAGTCAGAGGCTGCTTTGCTTAATTCAGGGAAACAAACCCTCACAAACATTCCTGCCTCTTCTCAGCACACGTGTCTGGCCTACCCTGCAGCTTTGTTTCACCTGCTCAGGCTCACTTCCAGCAAGTTGTGTGAAGAACGTGCCAGTCATCTGGGTGCAAAGAAAAGTCCTGACAAGGTTCTGAGGAATCATCAATGCTCACATGACACAGACATGTTAGCAGCCTGAACGGAAGTGCTTTAAACGTACAGCTGAGCTCACCTGGAGGAAAGCAGCATTCAGATCACGAGAGAGGTTGACTGTGGGTGAAAATAGGGTCTAGGGCTTCACAAAGAAAGCTTTGTCATCTTGAGAGCACAACTCTTTGTGTTTCTAGTGAAAAGTAGATACCATGTACTCAACTTTAAGCACCTCCTATGACCACCTCTCTGTTTACAGTACCTTTATTATTATTGCTCAAAAAGCACCACAGATTAATTTTTCATTTTTGAAAAGAGACTCTTTACCAATATCTATTTGTCTTTATCTCCAGGTGGTTGTTTTTATATAGCCATGCATGCAGAATGAAGAGGGGAAGCCAGAGGAGGTTTATCTGCTTGCCAAGATAGCAAGGTCACATAAACTTGGTATCAACAGACAATGAAATTCCTGTTGTTATCAGCTAAAATACACATTGTGCCCCTGCCTGTCTTTGTGAGTCAAGGACAGAATAAGGTATGACCAGCTGGAAAGACAGTGTCCTCCACAGCCATGATTTCACAGCTGACATATGACAACTATTAAGTTTTATGCAAATATTTATTTGCAGATAGGTTAAAAAACAAACAAAACCACAGAACTGTTGCAATCATACAATCCTGCTGCCTAATAAAGTCTCTTGATTTAGCAACAAGGTTGAACATATTAGTAAAGCAAGAGGACAAGCTGCCCTTATGCATTAGGGAGATATGCTGGCCCAGCAATTATCTGTGGGGAGGAGAGCTCTCAGAGCAACAGCGCTACTCTGCCATCTTTGCACCTCCCTGCTTCCTGCTCGCTGATGGAATGCAGAGCAGCAAATCAGACTGGCAGCTGGAACTGCCAGACATCTCCAATACAGGCTCACCAGTCACCGAACAGATTAGGCCTGGCAGTGAAGCAGGTGAACTCCAGATGCAAGGCTGTGCAAAAAGAGATAGTTGAGATTCAGGCTCCTGTCAGCAAGAATGCCAGAGAAATCAAGTGTTACAAGAGCGGGTCATAAGGCTGAACTAAACCAAAAGTATCGGTGTTAGAGATAATACCTACTTTCAAAGTTATGGACCAGATATGTGACTGGTTTGCCTCCATCTCCCGGAGTATAGGTCATCTCTACTTTTCCAGGCCCAGGCACCACAAAATCAGTTGCTCTGTACTGTTAAAAAAAAAAAGAAAAAAGAAAAAAGAAAAAAGAAAAAATTGCAATGATGATTTTATCTATTAGAAGGATAGAAACACAAGGCCTCATTTGGGAGGGCAGGGTGCAAAAAAGCATGAACAGCTGCACCAAAAACCCCAAAGAACAGGCTCTGTTTAGTCAGCCACGTGATCATCAGATTATTTTGCTGCATATTAGGAAGACAAATAGTTAAGTCTGCCCGTTTTAAAAAGGTTCTTCCTCTTTAAGTGAAAAAGCTTACAGATTCTTGGGCCCTATAAGAGTATTTATAATTGCAGATGCACTGAAGTCTTAAACTTCAAAGTTCCCAGAGAGTTGTGTGGTCTGTGAGAAGCAAGGCTCCTATCCCTGCCTCAAAAAAAGCCATTCATGTCACAACTACTGATCTCATGAATAAGGGGGAATCACAGAGCATCTTAAAAAGCCATTATTTGCCTCCATCATATGACATTTGAAAGGCCAATCTCTAGTGAAAGTCCTTTGAATTCTGTAAACAGGTACACATTTTGCTCCTCTGAGCGACACAGAGGCACAAAAAAAGCCAACATGTACTTGAAGTTTTCACATGGTGTCTCATCCTCGCAACTGTCCTGAAGAGTACTATTTAAGGTTACATTTCCTTGAAATAATCCTTGTTCACATACTTTCCATGCTATTGAGGGAATTGGTTCCCTGAGCTGTTCTGAAGTTACAGAATTGTCTTGCTCATGCCTTTTACATGTTCCTCCCCCTTAATCCATTGTTTCCTATTATTGTTTTGACCTTTTCAATTATTCAGTACAGCTACAGACATTGAACCTCATTCTTTTCTACTATAAGGGCTCTGCAATTATTTTTCTCTTAGACATTTATTATTTTACCTTGCCCCCTCAGCTAGTCTTATAACTTGCTCTCAGTTTGAAGGTCCACTTGGCTCTTCTGGAAAACGTTTCTTTTGTTTAGTGTTTGGCTGCTTTAAAGCATATAATTTTCCAGAGGAAAACAGTATGGTTGATTCTTGTCCTCTGGGCTGCCCAAAGGCCACCACACTGAGTGCCACACCAGGGCCTTCCATGGCCTTGCACTGCCTCTGCCAGGGGAGCTCTGTTGAAGGCTGTTTCCCTACTTTGGTACCACAGCCTGATGTGCCCAGTATGAATATCAACTCTGCAGGAGTGCTGTGCAAGTAAGTTTAAGAAGCAGAGATAGTTTAGGAAAAAAAACCAACAACCACAAAACAACACAGCAAAACAACAACAAAAAAACCCCAACCACCACCACACCCAGGCACAGAAGGCAACTTTGCCCACTTCTAGAAATCCCTCACTTGGATCCATTTTTGCTTTGAGCAACATCCGCCACCTCCTGTGGCTTCTGAGGCTTCTCAATCCTTCTGAGAAGGAAGATGATGGGCAGCGTAAAGGATATTTTGTAAACATTGCTATGCAGAGAAGAGGGTTCTGCAGAGGCAAAGAAAAGTAACTTAGAGGAGTTATATGCTCTGTTTTAAGTACAGACCTAAATAGTCCAAGCACAGACCCTGACTGCAGCTATGCTACAGGATAGAGGCATGAACTAGGCTCTCTCACTCTTCACCAGGTGCCATAGAAAGTGCTAGCAAGTACCTAGTCCCAGGTGGAATGCAAGGGATAAAGCAGCAGCACAGGGATGTCCAAATCTTTGTAGCTCTGTATCAGCCAGGACTAAGGCTGTTCAGATAAAAAGGGTAAGCACTGAAACAACTCACTTGATCCCCATAAGCATGACGACCAATGACAATGGGTTTCTCCCATCCAGACACCAGCCGGGGAATGTTCTTGCAGATGATAGCCTCCCTGAAGACAGTGCCACCTAGGATGTTTCTAATTGTCCCATTGGGAGATTTCCACATCTGCTTCAACTTGAACTCCTCCACTCTCTTCTCATCAGGAGTGATGGTTGCACACTTTATGCCAACGTTGTACTTCTTAATGGCTTCAGCAGCTTCCACAGTTACTTTATCATCTGTGGCATCACGATGCTCAATGCCCAAGTCATAGCTGTAACGAACCCACAAAGATGGTCAGAACTGCTCAGGACATTCACTCATGTCCAACAGGAAAGAAACCAGATCCCTTATGTGGCCTGTGAGTGTGGTTCCAGCACTCTTCCAGTTATTCCTCTTCCAGAGCAAATGCTGCTGGAGTGGAAGAAAACATACTCATATACTGATACTCCTGTTGCAGGTAGCAGGTTGGCGAAAGGACAGCTTCAGCTTTTGGCCGAGGCTCTTTGCCAGCATGGAACATAGCCAGTATCTCCTCTGCCTTCCCTTCTAAGCTTCCTGGCAATCAAAGTTTTCAGTCCGGGATTCTAATGGTATGGAGCAGCACAATCCCCAGATGAATATGGGCCTTTATTTCAAACTTCTTGTGCTGAGGGTTCTGACCTTTCTTAATATACTGAGCATATGAAGCTACATCAGGCTTCAAATCAAAAACTGCTTTGACAATGGAGCCACAATATTTGGTCTGGCAGCAAAACGGCCACTATTCCCCTCAAACAGTCAGAGGAAGCACATTGCCCACACTCACTGTTTTAATAGATTTTGGAGAACAACGGGTGACCAGCCTGGGGCAGCCCTGAAGCACAGCCAGCTGTACATGAATCTGGCCATTGTGCTGGCTCAGCCAGGGGTCTGCCTTCCCTCCTCTCACCCCTCTCTGAAAACGGATGTTCTGCAGACTGTGTGCATGTATTATGCTGTGGAGTTCCTGTTTGCTTGGTTCTCAGCACCAGCAAGCAGAAAGTCCGATGTAGGTGGCATGCAAATGACTCCAGGAGTAGGGGAAGAGGTCAGACTTGTGGGTTTAATAATGGTGGATAACACTGAAAGCCTCTGTCCACATGGCTAAGAGCAATGCATCTGGATACTTCCCTAATAATTATAGCTCAGTGGCTAGAAAGCTAAGAGAATTTGTTCTGCTTGACCAGATGCTGTAGATAGCATGTCCCTTTTGCCACACCAGCTGCTAATATTTGTTTTTTCCAGAAGAGTGTAGTAGCACAGCCTAAGCTAGGGAATAACTGCAACAGCTATCTCACAGTGCCAGCAGCCAAGCTCAAACTTACAGATGTCAGGGCAGTGTCTGTGCCCTACAACTACCCTTTTGCCCTCTGGGCAGATCTTTAGACAGAGATGGCAAGAAACCATAAACCTGCTCAGAGTCCACAGATACTAGGCTTCAAGTCAGGGAGTGGCTGAAACACCACACATTTCTAATTGCTTAGGCTACAGGAAGCCATGCAGACTGTCCAGGTGCTGGAAAGCCAAGACAGAGTAGATAAAAAACACAGACCATGTACGTGAGAGACCTTAGAGGCACAGCTAACCCGCAATTAAGATTTACTGCTTACTGCTGTGAGGAACCCCAGAGGGGCTGCTAGAGTTTGACAAAATACCTTCAGCACGAGCCCATGTTTTCCAGAATACTAGTGAGGGTTGACCCTTAGGTAAGTTAACCAGAGGAATCTGCTGGCAATTTTACTGCTATAAAAAGGACTAGTTAGCCTCTCTGCACTAGTGCAGGAGGAGCTATAAGGCTCTCAGTGCTAGACATGATTAATGCCTAATGACACATGCAAACAGCAGTTCAAAGTAGCCATGTGTCACAAAAAGCCGTTACCTGTGCAAATCCAGATCTACATAAGGAAAAATCAGCTTTTCTTTAATCAGTTCCCAGATGACTCGTGTCATTTCATCACCTTGCATCTCCACAACAGAGCCTCCATGGATTTTTTTAGACATCTTGAGCTGTAATAGACATAAAAACCCCAACTTAAGTTAAAAACTGCCAACATACATCAATACATGTAATCTGCATTTTAACAACACAACTAGAAGAGAGGTACTAATGCAGCCTACAGAATCTCTCCAAAAGTCTTGAAAGAAAAACCAGTTTATCCCTAGTTTCATGCTAACTGGTAGTTTTCTTAAAGCCCCAGGTCCTAGGGACATCTATCTAAGAACAAAAGTACAGGTTAGTAACTGAGATTTAAGGGCACGTGTTCAAAGGCATGAAACTATGACCAAACTCTTCCCCAGAATTCCACAGAAACAGCTAAGCACCATTTTTAAAGGGTTTCTTGAGTTCTAATTGAGTTGCCAGTTTAACCTTTTTCTGAAAAATACGAGTTAACGGACATTAATGACAGCTCATCTTGTTGGCACTATTGGGATTAATACGTTGCTAGTTTCTTTATTAGCTTCCTTCCCCAGGAAGAAAGTAAACAGGCACAGAAATCCAAGGGCCTCATCAAGAGTACTTTCTCCCAGCAAGCTTTATTTCTGTTGTTAAAATAAACACTGGACAGATTTGTTTTCCATATGGACCAGAGGCTTCCCAAGGTATTTATTCACAAAGCCTCAAAAAAACCAAACCTGAACTCTGCCCTTCTATTTGCACTTTGTTTCTTGACAAAACGCAACCCCACAAAGCACTGAACTGTTCTAAAACAGTGCCCTGCTTTCCAACAGCCACAGTTTCTTGGTTCGCATCCCTGATTATGCAAGAACTATGACTTGGCAAGTTCCTCCTGCCTAGACAGCCCTGTTCTTGTACGCAGCTGTGAGGATACTACAGTGAGATACCAAGCCCTTGTGCTTGAGGTTGCAGTCTCACAGATACCAAGGTCTGTGAATGGTTTTATCCAGACTGCGGGGTCCTACTGTATGCAAGGTCTATTCACCTAGATGAAGTTAAGTGCGACGTTTGCAATGCAAGGGCCCCAGGTTACAAGCATGTAAGGAGCGTGCTCCCTAGTTAATTTTTGTTTTAAATTAAACTAACTCATGCTGTATTTCTAGAATTCGATTCATTAAATGTGTTTGAGAAGAGAATAAGCTTTCTAAGCTATATTGTAGCTACTGTGTCAGGCTTTTCCAAACTTTTTGTACAGCAAAAATTAAAATAAAGTAAAATGAGGTTATGAGTTACTGAGAGTACTGACTATTAGCACATAAACTTAAAATGTTAAATTGTCCCAAATAAAGATATCAGCCAAGATAATATTAGGCCTCTCTAGTTCTCATGGAAAGCTTTAACTTCACATGACCACCCTCTGTCTGAGCTCAGTTCATGTATGCAATGGGCCCAATTTTCAATTGTGACTATTTAAATAAGGACCGTATCACACTCCCATGGCCTAAGCACAGAATTACTACTTATGAGATGTTTTTGTTTGCTTTTGGCACTTACACAGTCTGAGAAACAGTCTGATTCATTCAAGCTAAACTGTACACAGACACCTACTCACCGCTGCTTCTTTTGTGGTTTGGTCCCAACTTAAGTAAGACAAATCACACTGTATCAGTCAATAGGTTTTGAAGAGCTGGCTTCAGACCTACACAGCACTGTTGTCACATGGGGAACACAAAAGTATGTGAGATGCACCTCCATGGAGATACTTCACCACTGATATGTGGCAACAGCAGCTTCTTAGAAAACTCTGACAGCATCCTACATGCTTATCTGATCATGGCTCCAATACTTTTCTCCTCCTCAAACACTGACATTCCCAGTTTCTCTGTGCAGAGGGGCAGCATCCCTCTTCAGCGGACAAGTAAACAGGCCAAGAGGTTCCTCTAGAGGAGACACACTCCCTAGAGTTCAACTCTACGTCACCCTTCCCCTTTGATTTTATACTCTCCAGAACTGCCAAAAGTAAGCAAGACCTCTCTCCTACAGCAACACTTCTTCAAATACACTTAACCCAGGCATTTAGCTAAAGTAGCTTAGAGGAAACTTTGAGAATTTCCAAATACTCCTTGGTCCTCAGGAAGGACTCAGGGCCTACAGTCAATAATTAACTATTGCAACAACTCCTTAATTCAGGTTTACAGAGAACCTCCTCAGAACAGGTGTGGACCAGGGAGAGCCGTGCCGATCGCTGTCACTAACC
>NW_009724859.1:0-201 GCF_000703405.1 Apaloderma vittatum | reverse complement strand
GTTGCCGGAAGGCTAGCGAGCCCCTCCTACCCTTGGACACACTTAGTCTGACCCTTCAGTTGAGACCTGTCTGGCATGGGAGACTCAATCTGAGGCACACGCCACCGCCAGCATAGCTCATAACCTCACAAGGGTGTACAAGCTTTTCCCCTGGGACAAGGAGGCGTCCACACCTACTCTTAGGGAATTTAACATTGATCC
>NW_009724858.1:0-2797 GCF_000703405.1 Apaloderma vittatum | reverse complement strand
AGGAGATACAAGGACTCTCTGAAACAGTACTACAGTTTTGGCCATATTGACTACCATCTCTGGTCTCCAGTTGGGAGATGTGGAGACACACCATCCATAACGCTGCTGCCTCCTTTGAGAACGCACGGAGTCTCGAGGAGAAAAGACAACACAGAAAGAACCATGCCTCACCAATACCACCTAAGGAGACTTTCCACTGTGCCTTTTGCAATCGGGCTTGCCCATCCCGCATCGGCCTTTTTGGCCATCAGTGCGCCTGTAGCAAGTGTGGGTAGAGCCCTTCCTGTATCTTCGTTCGCGAAGCCTAGCCACGATGGTGGAGAGGCAAGAAATGATCAGAAAAAGGAAGAAGGAAATGTCAAGAGAAAAAAAGAGCGGGCCAATTTCAGCAGAAAGTGCTGAGAGACCATGAGAGCCAGTGAATTCATCTGATACTGCCTATCAGATGAACAAGTGAGTTTGGGGTTGTCATGTCCTGAGGACATCCCAGGCCACCATTAAGGTAAATCGACACCAGAGATTCTTAACATCACTTTTATTTATTCACAACAATGACTCTTATCTGACAATTATGGACCCTAATTGTCCACTTAACATTCCCATCAATGAGTCTCACAACAGAGAACCACTTGTGTCAATAGACCTTGCCATAGATAACTTTTTTATGTTAGCAAGAGAAAGAGAGCGCTCAAGAAATAGAAAGGCTCACCAGCTGTCACTTCCCACCCAGGAGAGGGGGACAAGTGATTTAGATTCGTAATTCCCCAGCAGAGTGGACCATATTCCCTCTGGCACTCAACAGTTTGCTACACAGGGCCAGAAACTGGTCTTGTTTTTGACCAAGCTAGGGGTCTGTAAGATGCCAAGAAATGTTTAAGCCAAACATTCACACATTTGTCTGCTACATCAGCAATGCAGCTTTAAGAAAAAAAAAAGTGTGCTGGAGCAGGTGAAAAAGCAACAGAATAAGAGTTTAGGCTACCTTTATGTTTGGCTAGGCAGAAGCTGAGTGAGCAATGGGAAGGTAGTGTCAGAGGTATAAAGCAGATATAGGAGTTAAATGGAGTTTATATGGAGTTAATATGGAGTTAAATCCAACTGGTCAGTGGTGTCCCCCAGGGCTCAGTGCTGGGACCACTCCTGTTTAACATCTTTACCAATGACCTGGATGAGGGGAGGGAGTACAGCCTTAGTAAATTTGCAGATGACACAAAACTGGGAGGAAGTGTCAATCTGCTGGAAGGTAGAGAGGTTCTTTAGAGAGATTTGGACAGGTTGGATCACTGGGCCAAGGTCAACAGTATGAGTTTCAATAAGGCCAAGTGCCAGGTCCTGCATCTTGGCCACAACAACCCCCAGCAGCGCTACAGGCTTGGTGGGGAGTGGCTGGAGAGCTGCTCAGCGGACAGGGACCTGGAGGTGTTGATAGAAGGCTGAAAATAAGCCAGCAGTGTGCCCAGGTGGCCAAGAAGGCCAATGGCATCCTGGCTTGTATTAGGAGTAGTGGGGCCAGGAGGACCCGGGGAGGGATTTTTGCTGGGCACTGGTGAGGCTGCACCTCGAGTGCTGTGTGCAGCTCTGGGCTCCACAGCTTGGGATGTAAATTTCAGAATTGTTTTGTTTGTCCGGAAGGGTGGATGTGCAAGCTGCAGGAGAGCGCAGGGGGAGGCCAGGAGCTCTGGTTGCAGAGCTGCATGGTGATTGGCTGGTGAAGGGTCCAGGGCACCCGGCAGAAGAAGTCAGAAGTTTGTGGCTGAGGAAGACTTGGAGTCTTCCTCAAGAAGACCACAAGAGTGCACCTGAGGACCACCTAAGAGATGCAAGGTGGATGCGAACTGGGCAGGGACTTATGTTAATGAGTCCATGAATATGCATGTAGGCAATCCGTATATGTCAAAGTTTCCCCATCACCCGGCACGCATATATTTGGAAGAAATATCCCCTACGTGCCTGGTGTCGTAATAAAGAATACCTGCTAAATAATTTCGGTTATTGAGTTTATCCGCATCACGAGGTTATTTCTTCATGAAATGGAGAAAAGTATCTTCACTACCTTTGAGCTGTTCATGGGTTAAAACAATGTATATGCTCAACCAGAAAGTTTGTAGAAGCCCAAAAGATGGTGACTGGAAATCTCAGGTTTGCTTTGCCTTATGGCTTAAGGAGATGCTTCATAATCTCATGTTAACATGGCTTCACCAAGGATAAATCATGCCTGACAAACCTGGTGGCATTCTATGAGAGGGTCACAACATCAATAGACAAGGGAAGAGCAACTGATGTCATTTACTTGGACCTGAGCAAAGCCTTTGACACCGTCCTGCATGACATCCTGGTCTCCAGGCTGATAAAATATGGATTTGATGGATGGACAACTCAGTGGATAAAGAACTGCACCTGCACCCAAAGAGGGGCTGTCAATGGGTCCATGTCCAAGTGGAAGCCAGTGACAAGTGGAGTCCCTCAAGGATCAGTACTGGGACCAGTCTTGTTTAACATATTTGTCAGTAACATGGACAGTGGCATTGAGTGCATCCTCAGCAAGTTTGCTGACGACACCAAGCTGTGTGGGGTCGCTGACACCCTGGAAGGTAGGGATCCCATCCAGAGGGACCTCGACAGACTGGAGAGGTGGGCCCAGACCAACCTCATGAAATTTAACAAGTGCAAGGTCCTCCATCTAGGTCAGAGCAATCCCAAGCACCAATATAGGCTGGGCAGTGATTGGCTTGAGAACAGCCCTGAAGAAAAGGGCTTAGGGGTATGGGTGGATGAGAAGCTCAACATGAGCCGTCAG
>NW_009724857.1:28132-32076 GCF_000703405.1 Apaloderma vittatum | reverse complement strand
TTTCTGTAACGCTGCCCCCGGTACCCGGTGTCGCGGGGCCAGGCCTGCGCAGGCCGGCGCTTCCGCCGGGATCCGTTACCCCGCCTGCCCTGTCATTTTATTTAATGAAAATCATCCTCTGAAGCAACGCTCCTGTGTCCTACCTAGGTGCTGTTCCCTTTTTCATACCGAAACGCTCTTTATCGTTTATATCACGGGTTGGTTTTGTTTATTATATTTTTTAAGGCGAGCTTTGTGAACCGAAACCACATTACACCTCTAAGGCAGCCCTTTCCATCTTCAAATATTTTCTGCAGTAGCATCGCTCACTCGGGCATTGGTCCAGCACTCTCGTGTCCGGACCTTGGCACTCACAGGGCGTCCCCATGGCCACAAACCGTGCGTGGATCTGCCGGCGACGTCCGGTGTCCCTCCTGCTCCTGCCCAAGGCTCTGCACGCGTGTACGCCCGGGTCTGACACTGCCCGACCAGGGCCTCCACATCTTCTCCAGAACTTGCTTTCACTGCAGCTGGCAAAACAGGAAAGTAGATACATGTAGCTTTTTTTTTTCTTCTTTTTTTCCCTCTTGGTCAACAGAGCTCAGCATTGCTGGACAATTAAGCAAGTCCTAAAGTGGCAGTTCTGGCGCTAAGGGTGGATTTTACTTTCGACCTAACAGCTGGGACATACCATGGGCAGACTTTGCCTACCTGAGCCTCATCTCACAAGCAGATGGGACCCCTCAACTCCACAAATCCGTGATGAAATCAGATGAGTGGTCTCTGCCTGTAGGTCAGGGTCAGACTCATGCACTTTTCTTTCTTTTATGAAGAATAGTATTTAAGTACTTGGAGGAAATGTGGGCGTTTTTGCATTGCAAAATGATTTAATTCTGAGAAAGCCCTGGGCCTTCAACCCCTTTGCTTGAAGAGGCCTGGGTTACAGGAGGAAACCAAAGTCTCTCTAGAAAAAGCCAGGGAGTGTATTTGTAATTGCAAACCACTTACTGTCTAACATTTATTTCTGTAATGATTTTGATGGCCCAAGTGAGCAACTTTCTCTTCTCAGTAATGGTGCATACTTTATATGCATTAGGTGTGTAAAGGGGTCATAATTTTTAAAGACCAGACCCAGTCCAATTCTAAAAATTCGACCACTTTGTGGGTAAATTTAAAAGGTGCAAAAAAAAGTGGCAAGGGACTCATTAACACCTTCCTACATTATAATCTCAGACCTGTCCATGCTTCTAAAGGCGTTTAACCTTTTGATAGTCTGAACGATTTATTTGTCAGGTAAAAGAAGATAAGCAATCTCAGTGGGTGGAGGGAGGGAGAAGGGGAGTAGGCACGTAGCCTAAGGCAAGAGGAAAGAAAGTGAGGGACCTCTTAGAGGAGGCTGTGGGGCCTGAGGACAGGAGGGCTCTGCAGAAGAGTGTGGGAGGAGGTGACAGACATCCATGAAGGAGGAGGTTTGACAATGAGATGAGCTCAAAGTCATCTGGCTGAAGATTTCCACGGCCCACTGTTCTCCAAAGGCACAGTCATGACTCCGGGGCACCAGGCTCCCTTGTTTTTAATGGGATAGTGTGCTCAGCTGATTATCCGAGTATACGTTCTGCTCTGTAGAATCTACAGAGAGCATTCAGGCACATTTATGCGTTAATAATTTTACCCCACGTGTTTTGTTCCAGCTTCCCTTACTTTACGAAGGCAAACACTTCACAAGACTGCGCTTCAAAGCCTTACTTTCCATGATCAGCTGGTCTCAGAGTTATTTTTCAGGGCCACTTCCAGTGGGAGGTTCTCGCTTTCAGAAGTTTCCAGGAACGGATGTTGGGTAACACAGGGCAGTTGAGCAGGTTGTGGTTTATGGCAGGTTGTTCAGCAAGTGAGTTGAGCTGGGAGAGGCACTTTTAAACAGTAACTGTTGTTATATTTCCTTTCCTGAAGTCTCCTAGTAGTGAGAAAGATGGGACGAAACCCTAACTTTTGGATGTGGAACTAGAGGTCTTGGTTCATCCATGCCTTTCAATAAAAACGTGCCTTCAGAGTGCTTCAGTAATACAGACGCTCACGTTCCGTGTCTCTGTCATCCCAACCACTGGAAAGTCCTCTCATGGCCATTTTTGTAAGACACCTCCTTAAAATAGTTGAAATTACTTGTAACAGTGAGTGAGTGCTCAGCCCACTAAGCTCATATAAGCAAATATTTGCAATAACCGGAACAGTGTTTGCACAGCACCAAGCATACTGCCCTGGCTCCATAAATAATAATCCTTGGCACTCACAGAGTGGTTTCCATTTTCAAAGCACTTTAGTCATAACCCTTGACACCTATATGGCCTTTTACGTCTTTACAAGAATTAATTAATCCTCACACTGTCCTGTGAGATAGGTACACGCCGCAATAATAACAATAACAACAATTAATAATTCATGCCTTCTGCTCAAAAATCACTTCAGGGATTAAAATGCATCTGTAATACTTGGGGTTTATTAACATTTTCCAGCAAATAATATGTATAATAATGGTATTGTGTTAAATCTACATAATATCCATAGATAAATCTTTTGCAGATCGGGACAAGAGCGAAGGCCCAGTCAGGTACCAGTACCTCAGTGGGAGCGAGACGGCCGACTTCAGAAAAGCAAGTTGAAGCCCAGTTCACCATGCAAGGTAGGTACCAGAATGAAACTTGCCACACATGGCACTGTGTAAATAAATGCTGGTGAACCAGAAAGGCTCTTTGTTCATTCTCAACTCTTGTTTATGCAAAGGCTCCCCCCACTCTGGCATGCGTTCCGGGACCCCATCCTGCACAAACACAGCACCAAGAAAACGCAAGCGCTTGCTGGGTGAGGAACGGCAGTGACTCAGCACCAACGTTGTGCAACAGGGAGAGCAGGGACAAGTCTGGCCAACACTGGGGCAAACCCTTTCCCTCGTAGAAATTACCATACTGCCTTTGATATGCAAGCAAGCCCCAGTTAAACCTGATATTTAAACAAGCGGGACTTAAACCCCATCAACTTAAACAGAAGAATTGTCAGGCTCCCACCAGGGGAGCGCCCCAGCTTGCTGAGGCCAGGCTCCCCACATGGGCAGTTCTGATTCCCCATAAAGATGTGGGGTTTTTGCCTCCAAAGATGAATTAATGTAAACCACAAAAGCACCTTCAGTCCTAATAATGCTGCCGTGCCTCGAAACAGTGGGCAAGAGTAGAGACAGGTACACCCGCACCCCAGCATTTCCCCATGACCTCCCTGTGTCTGCACGCTCCAAGTCTGGAGCACTGAACAGTTAGGGCCAGTGGCCTTTGTACTTATTTTTTCCCTTAATATGAAAAGGTTATCAGCTTAAACAACTTCTAAATTACTTGTCTTTGTGTTGTGCACACTGAGAAAGCAAATGCAAGTTCACCAGTTTGAAGGGACTGGCTTTACTCTTTTTGCTGCTGCCAGTGACTTGTTTCCGAGTAGGGAGCATCTTCTGTCACTACACCTTGGCATACAAAATCATCGGTAATTGATCAGGGGACATGTGGTAAAAAACACTGGTGGTTAACATGCCTATTTTTTATCCGTTGCTTTGAAGTACACCTGCACAGATACATCGTAGATCTCCATGAGGTGGAGAGGGCACAATCCCAAAACAATCACCTCATTGATACACTTACCCAGATCGATCTGGGAGGCTTCTGCTTCCCAGAATAAACAGCAGGAGTGGAGGAACAGCATGACCAGGTGAATAGTCCCTCATTCATAGACCATTGATGAACTGTGTGATCCAACACCATGAAGTGGCTCTTTCAGAAATTTAAGGACACAAGTTATGCTGCTCAGAGCACGTTTAGCGCTGCAGTACATGTGGTGAACCAGTGGGCATCTCCCTGATACGCAAGAGCTGCTGCGGGGCTACTCGTCCCAGCCCTTCTGCACCAGGGCAATTTTAAGTATCTATTCTT
>NW_009724857.1:22332-28101 GCF_000703405.1 Apaloderma vittatum | reverse complement strand
AACCCCCCCCCCCCCCCCAAAAAAAAGAAAAAGAAAAAGCATAGCCCACAGATGATAAAATTAAGAACTGCTGCCACAAGGTTGAGGTATTTACTGAACAATGCCATTGGCCTTATTGTTTTGTTGCTGCTGACCTCCTGTTCAGAGGCCTGGCGTACGCTAGAGGCTTTAAGAGGAGCACAAACGTGTGTGTGCACATGTCACACCAAAGAGAGCCCTCGGGGGAGCATATTTTTAAAGCAAAAGTGCGAGAAACAGAGGAGAAGAGATACCAGCTGCTTCAGACCGCTTCAAACGAGGGCTCCTGGACCTTGTCTTCCTTCAGGAGGATGGCTGCTTCCACAGGGGCACATTATCCCTTGTTTTAGGAAAGGAAGAACAATGGGTTTGTTGCTGCAGTCTCAGGGCCTCCCTCCCTGCCCTTGTGAGCAGAGGATGCACCGTCCCTCTGGGCTCCCAAAGCGGTTCCTGGCACAAGAGGGAGGGTGAAGTGGAAGCTGTCCCGGGGCCACCAGCCCACACGATTAACATGCTGAAAGCCCCAAACACCATCTCTTGCTACCCAGAATCTGGCCCAGGAGGACTTGTGGATGTTTCACACAGTTGTGGAGAAGAGGAGAAAAATACGCCAACAACACGGAAAGATGCTGATACAGACCTGGCTCCGGAGAGCGACACAGAGCGGCCCCAGCGGGTTTAGTTGCCGCAGGTGCAGAGCTGTAGTTTCAATGTGAACCAGGGCTGTTTCCTTGAGAGGCGATGCTCTGACAGCGGATACCATGACAGCAGGCAGGCTGTTGTTAAACAACCTCTCTGCGAGCACACCCAGCAATGCAAGACCTCGGAGTTCCTGCAGTAATTACTTCAGACACAGTGAGCTGAGTTAGAGGCATGGGAACAAATTTATTTTTTTGGCTTCCATCGCTCTCTGAGGATTGTTTAAACTTTTTCCTTCTTTTTTTTGAGGTTCAATATGTAAATATCCCCCTTTTTTTAAATGAAAAAAAAAGAAGTTCTCAAATAGAAATACTGAAGAGGGCTGTGTTAACTCTGTGGTTTTGGCAAAGCTCCCTTCACAGCAGGGTTGCAACTCAGATGTTACATCCTTCAATGGCTAAGCAAATCCAAACTTGTTTTAAGAGTTACGAAAAAGGGTGTGTACCAGCTGCTGTCGCACACCTCTGAAGTTTCAAGCAAGATGTATCTGGCTTTCATGAGATCAAATTGGATTATCTCACAGGGCCAGGATGTGGTTGCAAAAATTCAGTACTGTAAGTGTCCTTGTGATTCATAATATAATCTTCATTACTCTCTATAATTACTGCAGATTAAATAAAGGCACAAGTACAAAAGATATAATATTTGTTAGATATTTACCTTTGTCTCTGTCACATGCTAGTTTAGGATTTCCTGGCAGCCCAGGAATCCAGCCAACTTGAAGAGGATTCCTTTTTCTTGCCCGTACTTAAAGCCTCGCTTTTCTTTCATTATACTGACATTGTTCTGGTTCTTTATGTGAGCGGAGGACGGAGCCAGGACTGTTTGCTTCCTGATCGAGTCCTGAAAGACTCCTCATGTGGCCTTCAGCAAGCTGTTTATTATCGGGGCATGGGCCTCCGTCTGTAAAAAAGAAAGGACTGACACAGCTCCCAACGATAATGATGATATCATTGTTAACACATAATTATGTATCTCGCGGGAAAATTGGGAGGCTAAATTAATGTTTATAAAGTATTTTGAAGATGATAATATTATTTATGTGAGGGCTATACTTTATGTCCTGAGGACAGCGATTGTTGAAACCCACCTTCTAATTAGGCTTTGCTAATCATAGTGTCAAAAAGGTTTAGGGAAAAAAACCAAAACCTATCACTATCTACACTCAGAAGTCCTTAATTTTTCTTATTATATTATTGGTATCAGCTGCTTTCCTGTATGCTATATCCACATGTATAAGACATTGTTTTCTGGCATATTAAACATAAAATTAATACAGTACACAGTAATGCCAAAGTATGTGCTTCAGTGTCTTGTTGACAACTTGCTCCAGTGATTAAAGCCCCTGAAGTCAACAGAGTTTTTGCAGTTGTTGGGTTTGGGGTTTTTTCCTCACCCCGCTGTGCTAGGATTTCACCCTGGGTCTCCGGCCTTGTCTTTCACTGCACACCACTGATGTGCTTAACGCTCATGTAAAGCACACCCTGATTTATTTCATACCGTCCCTTAGCGGTGAAAGGCTGACTGCAGGTACTCATTGGAAGGAGCTGACTGCAGCGCAAGTCCAGCCAGAAGGATGACTTTGCCTGGGCCGCCCCATATTTTCCCTTTTCCTAGTCAATTATCTACATTTCACTGAACATTCATTTCTTCCAGTTTTATCCTTGAGGACTTCTGACAACATATCAGAATTCCCTGAGCTGGTTGTAATCTTCAACCCACCCCTGCCGACCTGCACCACGACAACATTAACTGTGAATGGCTGCAGTAGATTAAGCAGCATATTCCCACAAAACATTTCCAGTAGGAGACTAAATTTTATGAGCTGTGCAAGCATCCTTTGTAACATTTCTAGCAGGTACATAAAACACTTTGGGGTATATACAGGAGATATTTGACTGGGCAGACCAGTGCATTACAAATAGCTCTCAATCTTTCACAGTGCCAATGTGTGCCATAACATGAGACCAAGACACACACACATACGCAGAAGGAAAAAAAAAAAGGGACAGAAAAAAAAAATCAAAGCACACGGTAGAAGAAGAATGAACTGAGAATTATTTCCTCAGCTGAGCCAATATTTTCTACAACACGGCTTTCTGTGAGTCAGCCTTTTTGTGCCACAGGACTTAAAATAGCAATAGTGAGATAACTGTAGGCTTGTTGGAAATAGAAATTTTCAAGGGATAAAAAAATAAAAGCCACAACAACTTTTGGACTGCGAAAGTGGTGATGAGCACGGCAGTGATCTGCTGGTAATGGATTACTGTAAGAATATGTCAAATAATCCTAAAAAGGGGACATTGATCTGAGATTTTAAAAGATGGTAAATCCTAGGTATGCAGCAAGCCCACAGTGAGGATTTCAGCAGCTCCCTCTCCTTGCAGTGCTGAGGGCACAGCACCCCAGCTCCTCTTTTTCTCTCTCTCTGATAAGTGGGGAGGTTTTCATCCCAATTCCAGCACGTCCCTTAATTTTGCTTGCACTGCTGAGAAGCCCTGGACCAGCAGAGAGGAACCTCAGGCAAATTCCACACTGATTTCACGTAGTTCAGGACATGGCTTAATAAATCTACATAGAAGAGGAGAGAGAATGTTTCCAGAGGCAAAGTGAAGCAGGGGATGGGCTAGCAATTATGCAGACTTGTTGGCCACTTCCCAGACTTCAGTGGTTCTTCAAGGGCTGTGCCTGCTAGAAACGAGTTTCAAATGTGGTTGAAACGCATCTCCCACCAAACCCATCAACTTCCCGGTTTGCTTACATGATGTGCAGCACACCCGGGTAGAAGAGTTCCCACTCGGAGCAAAGATCACGCGCCCGCTGGTAATTCTGCACCGTCAACTAGGAGCAATCAGAATGCAAGAGTGGTGGAGCCCAACCATGGCCTGCATAAAAAATACATCATTATTAAAATGGACCTGGAAATTAAAAAGGCACCCCATGCACCCCAGCTTTCAGGAGGGCTGGGTTTATCTCTTCTATTACCGGCTTAATAGAAGCCTCCTCTGCAGGCACCTCATTCGCCTCAGATTTTATCTTCTTGCTCACTGTCCACATGGATAATTCCCTCCATTCCCCCGTATTTAGGTTCAAAAATCTAACATTTGCTAACTCAACTGGACACAGAGCGTTTTGCAAAGTAGCAGCCCCGTGCAGATACGTGGCATTTGTCTTTTATTTTTCATTTCTTTCTATCAAACACAGGTCCCATTCTGCAAGGCGCTGGGCAGAGACAGCTGCACCAGATGTGTAACGTAAGCAAGCAAAGCCGAGGTGCAGATACTGCCTGGCTTTACACAGCAGGTTATTTTTAAAGCTAAGAGCAAAACCTCTGTCTCCTGAGCCTTGTTAAGAGGAGGCTCACTCCGGCCAGGCTGCGTCTTTTTAATCCAAGCGTTTCTCTGCAAATGCCTTCTCTCCCTCCGTTGCTCAGGAATTTTTATTTTAAAAACTCTACAAGGACATAAAAAAAAAAAAACAAAAACTTTTCATTTCCCACATCCTGTCATTAAGCAGCTGTACTCCAAACAATGAATGATGACAAACCAAAGCAACAGTTTTAACTGAAGCAGGATTACACTTGGCATCGCTATTTGTTATGTGGCTTACTGGACAGCAAGACAAATGCGTACTTCTGCTACCCTTTCCTGCTGCCAGCTCTGTCCCCTATTAATACAAAACAGCACAAAGCAGCTGCAGGATGAGACCCCAAAAATGAGATGACATCTGGGCCAGCAAGGACTGGGGGTCTGCAGTCTTGGATGGGACCCTTGGTTCCTCTGGGCTGCGTCCTCGCCTCTGGCACCAGCCCGGCACTGCCTTGTCCCTACGTACTCGCACAAGGCTTCTGGCCCGTGGTGTTCTTGTATATATTCACAGGGAGAGGGCTGTCCTGACCTCGGGGGGATCGTCTCACCAGAGAATTTGAACCAAAAGACCTGATCCACTGCATCGCGTTATTCACTACTGAATAGGTGAAAACATAACCAACCCATGCCCGATTAATTATCACACAGTACTTGCAGAGGTTTAAATAATATCACACTTTGCTCATGCATCCTCTAAAGCCTTGCTGGTAACGATGATACATTGCTGTTAACAGTAATGCCATTTAGAAACTGGAGGTACAAAAATATTCGCCGAGGATGCTGCCAGCTTTACACAAATTGATGCGAATGTATAATCGCATTACTCTGCGCCAACGTGATACTCGTAAGCCAAGAGGCTCAAATTGCTTGTACCCATCAGGGCAGACAATTCCCATCCAGGCAGGAGGCTGCCAAGGGACAGCAGCACTGGCACAGCGAGTGCAATCCCCATCGAGGGGCTCAGTTCCCTCCACAGAGCAGGTCAGGACAGAGGCAGGATCCTGCTCACATCTCCTCCTCCTCCCCCAGCACGGCCCCAGGCTTGCACAACAGCACCCAGGACCCCGGGAGGGTCCACAGCCCTCCCCAATAAGCCAGCTCAGGGCTGGGAGGAGGAACTCTGCGCCTAAAAGCGACATTTAGCGACATCTGCTTGGAAACGGTCTCGGTTCCTTCTGGATGGACTTTCCGTGCAAACACAAGACCCATTCAGCCCGGGTCGCATCCACAGGCAATCAGGAGTCAAAGGGATCATTCATGTTCCGAAAACTGCCCGCATGCTTGTGTTGTTCCTTTGGCAGGAGCCCGGGCGCTTCCAGCCCCCATCATTTTGGCATTTGCCTGTATTCCACCTTCCGTGAGGTCCACAGGACTTCTGTAAACATAAATAATGGTAACGTTATGGCCCTGTTTCAAGTCCAAGCTTACAAATGGTATTTCTATTTACTACTGAGCATCTATTTATTCATCAAATGCATTAGAAAATCCATTAAAGAGGAAATTGAGGACCTAATGACCTGCACCATCACTCGAACCTGGTGTTTCAGATACAGGGATTGAATACAGCTCAGCGCTTGCATCTCATCTCATCCGATGACTCAGTCAAGGTGGGAAGCGGCGCGATGAGACAGCCCTTATTCACCCTCCACGCCAGCCACTGACTGGCAGAACATGCGGCCACGGG